>NC_061108.1:89660408-89685408 GCF_015104395.2 Macrobrachium nipponense
CACGTTTAATGCTTCCGTTGCGTCGCCTGGATAAACTCGTCTGAATTTTCAGCCAACTCGTACAAACTTGAAGACTTCTTTTAGTTAAAAGGCTCACAAATAATTACAATTATCTGTTGATTGCATAAACAGCAATCGAACAATCAAGATTTTTAAAATCAATTGCTTACTTTCCCATAGCTTCATAATTTTAAGGCTAGCATCATTGACTATGTTTTAAAATATAAATAATTTTAAATGTACCTCAATTTACTGACCGTTTCCCACCTGTAAATCAAAACTTATGTTTATTTGTTCAGTAATTAACATGATATGAATTCATTAACAAATTTTATCTGATTTCACCTTGTTTTTTTACTTGCTTCGTATGGTGACCTGATATGCGTTTTCTTATTGACATACAGAACACTGGATGGTAATCTTTTTATCTAATTGGTTTTGTCTGATGAAGCTTACACTCTCCCAATAGTGTTAGATAATATGAAATGAATAGCTCATATCCTCCTACTGTGCTAAATCTTTCTACGACACTATATCATCAGTGTAAAATGTAGCACTAGAACTTGTGCAAAATATCAATATCACCAAAGTATCCAACTCGATTGCCCATTATGTGTGCCATTCCTGTCGTGGATTTCATTCCTTACCTGAAAGCCTTCAGTACTCACGGTAAACTTGAAGTATGAAATCTGAGATGATAAAATACCTCTTTTAAGAAAGTTTCCCAAGCTTTAAAAGAAAATGTATTTCACAGATGTCTGCAAGGCCCTGGAATACTTTTGTCGGTTGTCAAGTGAAATATTTGTGTTATGAGGTATTCAAAATTTAACAACATAACAGCAAAGTCGAATCTGGATAGCTGACCCCTTCTAAATTGTAAATACCTACACGCAGTCAAAGGCAACTAACATGCTGCCCCTTTGCATCATGATTGTAGGTGGAACCAGTCTACTAGATGGTAAAGGTTGGATTCGAAATGACACTGAAAACATATCATAAAGCAGCTTTGACTTATGATTAGTGTTGCTACTTTCCCTTTACTTTGAGTCATTCAGACCACTCGGTCAGTAATACCGAATCTCCATTCGACCGAGTTTGAAGACCAGTTGATGGCATAAGCAGAGACCAACAATGGTCCTCCCTCCCTTTCACTCCCATTGTATAATGAATAACAACATACAAAAAAATGGCATAAAAATAAGTATTTCAAGTTTTATTTTTCAGGTGTTTCAAGACACTAGACGTTCAATAGCAATATGTACTCGAAGGTCGGAATGATGGCAGCAATCTTACAATTTTTTTTCTTACGGTTAGAAAAACCTGTAAACTAATCTAATTTTAAAAATTCATGTCTACATATGTACTAAATTCTGTTTTTACTGCACTGGAATACTTGGCCATTTCTGCTATTTTACCAAATTTGTTTATTGAGACCCTAGACTTCTGAGTAACGGATACTAGTGGTGAAATCTGGTCAGCCCAAATCAGGGGAAGAGCTCATGGAATGAATTATTTATATTTCTATTCTTTCCCTTCATCCGCAGATGGAATTCATTTGTTAATGGTGTAAAAAGGAAAAAAAAAAGAAAAAGTTCTTTGTGTAAAGTTCTGAAATTGAGACAAATTTTTCATAAAACATGAAAAGAATTTTTCAAAGTAAAGATAACTGCACATCAGGTTTTGGGCAACCTGGAAATTCTTTGCATGCAGAAAGCGAATCTTCTAAAAAAAAAAAAAAAAAAAAAAAAAAAAAAATCTGTCCTTTGAGAAATTCGCTGGCTAAATTTATCTTGAAATATTCAACCCTTGAATATTTCATGGAATTTCCTCCATCACAGAAATTGGAATATTTGTGTAATTCGCTTGAAGATCATACGCAAGGAACTTTCAGTCCTCGGATCTAGATGTGTTTATGAATTCATGTCTTGCAAAAGCCATTGCTAGGCTTGAATATTATTTGACAGTATCTCTTTAATGTTGCCATTTTAGTATTTCTCTATACTATACTTAGAAGCGATTCAGTTATATTAAAAGCTCCTACCACCCAACAAAAATTCATATAACACATCGGATTCGCATATAAAAAAGACTTTTCAAGGAAAGCCGGTCTTGCAAATCAGTTATTCGTATTTTGAAATATTATTAAAAGAATTGCTAGATCTCGTGGAAATGTGACTATAATCGTATAAAAATTCGTGATCACATCTAACCCAAATTTCATATTAAACCGTCTGATACCACGTATTCATAAAAATTAGACTTTTAATTTCAGCCAAATAATTTCTCGCGGCCACAACTAAAAGAAGGACACTTATTCCCTTATCCATAGATATCTAACTCTCTATGGCAATTTAAAAGTTATATATTAACATATAAAAATTCTGCATATTTTCCTTACTACTATACTATAATCGTAGCCCTGATGGTCTGAGTTTTTATGGGTAATTATCGACGAACTTACACAGCAAAATACATATATACTAAGTCATACACACACACACACACACACACAAACACACACAAAATATTATGGTTGAATACAAGGAACAAATTATTAGCCACCATTGCACTGATATTTTACACTACTAAACGGAGTATGAGCTCCATTTAAAGTATTAGCCACTTCTAATACTAAGTCATATTTCGACCATCCTGCCTTCACCGATATTTCGTTTCAATAACTCTTGCGCCTTACCTCTTGAAAAATTTATGGGTCTCACCAATTTCGTCTACACATTATCCTTTCTGTTCCTTCGTGATAGCCTTGCTACCCTTTCAGCTGATATTCACTTTTCTCATCTAATCATTCTTACTTCACATTCACAAGGTAAACAATTAACCTCAAAGAATTTTGTTTCTGCTGTCTTTCTGCTTTCTGCTATATTTCTTGATTCAGCCATTCTGTAATTCTCATCTTATCGCACCTCATCATTCTTAGTTACTTTTGTTTGGGAAATATGAAAGAATTTGGTGGAGCTTCTATCAGGAATTTTGTACACCACCGATACACATAGGTGGTGTTTGTTTTAGGTTCTGGTCTCAAAAAGATCTACATATTTGTGATTTGGATGAATTTTAATTGTTTATATCACTACTATATCCCTTAAGGAAAATCATGAACCACTTACTTTGAAACTGTAATATCTTGGGAACGACCAAAGTTCTTTCAATATGGCATCGGTGATTTTTTTTTCTTACATCTAATAATGCCTAACTATTTTCACTGATCCTGTTTTCATTGTAAGTGTCCATAACATCAAGTGTCCATAAGTTATAAAATTTCAGGTAATTTTTATAACTTAGCAGATACACTTCCACAAAATAAAAGTCGGATAATTAGACTTCTCTGTGATGTATGCCGTGGACCTGTTAGTAGTGCTAATGGGAAAGCTTCATTACTCATTTATATAAAATACACGTTTGAACATTAAAAAAAAAAAATTTGTACCCTCAAATTCAAGGTTATAGTTTAGTAATATTTGCACAATTTTCTCTTAATTGTTATGAAAAGCATCATCACAACGTATTTTTTCACAAATGACAACGATAAAACTTATTCCTTTCGGTCATTTTTTCATGTATATTATTACCACGACAGTAAAATTCATTCAGGTTTTACTTTTCTCCTATTGGACACATCCCCACCCCCCTTCCCATCCACCCCTATAAGCTAAGGCTGGGTGGTCCTTACTTTTGTGTGATCAGAACTGAAGGCTGGTGAGAAGCTTGCAAACTCATTTCCCCATCACAGTCCGGTAAACGGAAGTAAAAAAGCCTTGATTTTACCTGTAGGACATTTTCCTGACAAGTTGTAAAAGGATCTTTTTATCGAATCTACTTCCATATTGCGATGAAACGTAAAGCAACCGCCTTTCGACAAATTCTAACTACCTTCGAAAATGAAAAAAGTATAAAACAAAAAACTTCTGAATTAGTTTGTCTAAAGGAAACTTTCAAGGAATTTCTCAACTGAAACATTCTTTTTCAGCAAAATTCCAAACCTTGACATAAACGAAACTCGTCGCATAGGCAGCTATGCCTTTTGATGAATAATTTATTGATTAGTCAATTTTGTCAGGTGCTTTATTTTTTTATCAGTCGTGTGTCCAAGACAAAACTATTTTTTATAAAAGGTAAACGGAACGTCTCAATGAGATGGGTACCCCAAAATGGTTTAAATATTATGTGTAACTTCTTTAAACAACAGTACAAATGGTCTTTTTCCAGAGACAGACACAGGCAGACAGATCAATATGCAATGACTACCGAATATAAAAACTGAAGCTATTTCTGAAGTTTTTTCATTTTGGTAAAAGGAAACTATACTAGTGCAAACAGTGCTTACTGCCTTTTTTTTTTTTTTTTATCTAGAACAGAGACCATTGTAATAAAACTGTTAATCTCCGAAAATAACTTTGTTGATGAAAGAGAAGCTACACTACTGTAAAAAAAAAAAAAAAAATTATTTACATTTTTTTTACCTAGAATTTCTATGTCCTGGCTCCCGGAAACAAAGAATTATTTGGTCCTACTTTTACTCTCTTGTCTCTCTCGTGCAACATGCAAGGCTCCATTAAATCGCCGGAGGCTTGACACTTGGAAAAGATATTTGCTTTTAGGAGCTTTGATGCATTGATTGAAAAACATGCCATTTTCAGAGTGTAACGATCAGAGCACATTAACTTCATAATTACTGTCAACTGATTTCGTTCAAAATAAAAAAAGCTATAACTTTAGAACATACTCTTGTTATCTAAATCCTTCAAAAACACTAAAAAGCCTAGGTTGTGATTTTCTGTCCTAATTAGCTTTGTCTTTGATAGGTTTTTTTTTTTTATAAAAAAATCCTTCCTCCCTCCATAATCAACACCACTACTACTACTACTACTCCAATTAGTGCTATTACTACTTCTGTTACCGTCGCTACTATTTTTATTGACAGTGATATCATCAGTGACAGTAATGCAGTAACTTCCGCTGATTTTGAATTCAGAAAGTTACTCAAATAAGAAGCAAAAAAGTTAATAGGGGTAATAGTTTTCTTGCACTGGTCATATCTAATCATCAGGTATGAATCTCGATAAAAATGATTCAAAGAGGAAAACCTCAAATTCACTATCTCTCTTATCTCTATATTACTTATAAAGCGCATGGCGGAAAAAAAGAGCTTTGGAATAACTGATGTATACGGAAGCCAGTTGATCATAAAAAATATAAGGTGTTTTTTTATTAACCACCGCAAAACAACACTATGACTCGACAACAGCACCCAAACCTTTTACATTGTATACACATGCATGGAAAAGCCGTTAGTGCCTCAAGGGATTTAGTGAATAAATCTGGCGTTGTAACTTTATTACTGCCTATAGAGCTTCCGATAAATCCTCTCTTGAGATTTAGGGATTTTACTCGAGTGTGAGAGAGGGAAAGGGAGAGCGAAAGAGAGAAGACAAATGATAGTTTTGTTTTATTGTTCATTAAATTTTGTATTCCAGCACCAATTTATATAAGTCTGTGGGGTTTCTTTAAATTGGTATCCTCCTAAAAGCAATAATTATAAAGCTGTTTCAAACAGTCAGCATTTTAAATGGGTGGCCTAAGAAAAATCATCTTACCAGTTCGCAACATAGTGCAATTGATTGCTCTAGATCTGTAAAATAAATTAGCTCGGTACTAAATAATAACAGATAGTAAGCCAACGCACATATTTGTTAGCTACGAGATGTCATGGTAAAACAAGCAATTGATGTTGATAAGAAGGTCAGAGGGAAAACGTCAGTTAATGAATAATTTCAGATACCGTAAATGTTGGGGAGAGAAAAATATATTTTTCCAAGGAAAAAAGAACAGAAAGAATGACTGATGATACCTAGATTTTCCTTAAAAGTTACAAGTTAGATGGTGAAAGTAGAAGTTTCGAAAAACGAGTCTGTAAATTGTGTAAAAAAGGAAAATGTTCATGGAAAATCATGAATAATTCAGACAGAGCCTATAACTATCACAATGGCAACGAAAACGCTGAAGAATGGAAGGGTGGAAAGATTAAAAATTAATACTGATTTCTTGCAAAAATGATATAATTTGGGGCTGAAAATGATAAGATAGGACTTCAAAAATGCAACATTCTGAAGAGATTAGTGTGTGGCATGAATTGTTCCTTTTGTATCAGAAACCAGCTATAGACTCTACTAGACAAATTATACAAACATATATATATATATATATATATATATATATATATATATATATATATATATATATATAATATATATATATGATATATATATATATATATATATATATATATCTATATATATATATATATATATATATATATATATATATATGCGTGTGTGTGTGTGTGTGCGCGCGCATAAAATAAATCTGTGCTTTATATTCTATGTGTATATAAAACATGATTTTTACGTTGCTTTCCCTTGTCTGAGCAATCTCACTCTTATATCTTCGTCTACTTTTTTCTCTCTTTTTATCTCTGTTCCACTGCTTCTATTTTGTTTTATTTATTTTCTTGGTGAGATATATATCTCCCATCAGTCATAATTTACTTCACTGTGTCTGGAGTGAAACATTTTCTAGTGCGACGAGTTTTTCAGCAATTTTCCAATATTTACCTCTACTTCTATGGATGCTGTCAGTGTGATGTTATTGTACCGAATTTATTTATATATATTGTTTTTTTTTAAAGATCATAAGTAAAAAGTCATAGTCTTAATTTTGGTAAACATTTAAAGCTATACAGTAAAATTGTAAACGATATATTACACCTCCCAGAGCTAAAAATTAAAGCAGTTGGAAAAAATTAAGCAATATTGACATATGTAGAGATTTCCATCACAGGAATGTTACGCGATGCATTTTCACGTTTTCCATATTTCTTTATTGCTGTTATATACCAATATATTGCTAGGCATGTGAGTCGTATTTAAGCATTATCTGCTGCCAAATTCAAAACTGTGTGGAAGGTATATATGATACAAAGTTAATGTTACTTTTTTTAAAACGGAAAGAAATATCTGTTAACAACAAGTAAACACATTACGAGGCAAATGCGGTGTTATCTAAAAACTGAAGGACATATTTGCTGACAAGAAGAATGGAAGACAGGTCAAGGCATTAACCGTAAAATTACTATCACTATCTCTTTCAAGTAGAAATAATGTCCAGTGGCATCTTGAGATTATATATGTTAACTAGGCCCCCTATTTCTTTGTAGCAGAATTTACCTTGGAGTATGACTGAGCTCAATCTTTACTCTAACGTTAAATATATCCATAAGCTCAGAGTACTTTTTTTTATCAGTATGAATTCAGAAACACTGGTTTCCCCATTTTCAAACTTGTGAATAACGTTTACATTTTCACTGTGGAGCGCTATACATAATGATAAAAGACAATTCCTGAATAATACTGTAATAAAAAGGTTCAAATCTAAAACCAAAAAGAAAAAATTGCTAAATTGTACATCACTTTCATAAATTTGCGTAACAAGACTTTGGTTATTATACATACAACGCTGACTAAATACTAACCTCTACCATAGTGTAACATTGACTATGCAGTGCAGTAATAGTATAAAGCTCTGATCGTTAACCACTAAGCTCCCACTAGATTTTCGATATTTCTAAGGAAGCACAAATATTAAACAAATGAAATAATAAGTTTTCTTCCAGCATTGCTATCGTGGGACTCCTCCGAGCATTCACGATAGGAGCGAATGAGAATTAGACACATTTGATGAGACTTTTACAGTCAGTTATTTATCATAATATTTTTACAACATATTTCAAGTTTAATTATAACAGTTTTGGTATGTTTTGATACCCTCCGGCTAATATCTGCAGATTTGGTGACCTGAAAATCACTAATCATGAATCTTCAACATGGCATGAAAATACCAATTTCCTTTCATCCGAGAATATAATAGAATGTAGAATTTAGGCAAAAGACCAAGCGCTGGAACCTTTGAGGTCATTCAAAGATGAAAAGGATACTGACAATAAAAATGGTTGAATAAATCGTTTGGGTAAGGTGCAGAGTAAGAAGGAGGAGCGAGAATATGAACGGAGGTACAGTAGAATGAATAAAAGTGGTTGCAGCTAGGAGTCGATGAGACGCTGCAAAAAAACCAAAGTAATACCTACAGTGCGTTGCATGCGGTGCACTGACGGCACTACCGCCCTTACGGGGTTTTCAACAGAGAAGCCGTTACAAACCCGTGAAGAAAAATCAGGTTTCCAATTACTTTCGTAGAATGGCAATTACAACTCGTTTAAACAATTAAAACTCGGTTTAAGAAATACATTTCTTTTGATGTCATGTTAATTTAAAAACTTTTCTTCTGAAAGAAAACGCGTGATCGAAGGACGCAATATCTCATAACAAATGAAGCAGGACTCTTGAGCAGTGATTGACTCGACAGAGAAATTTCGTTTTTGCTAAAAACGCAAACACACGCACGCTCTTACACACACACACACACACACACACACACACACCACACACATACACAAATATATATAATATATATATATATATATATATAATATATAATATATATATATATATATATATATATACCGAAGGAAGTAGTAGGGAAAGGCATCCTCATCTTTCAACAGTTTATTAATGCCGACGTTTCGCGACGAATTCCAGATCGCATTTTCAAGGCTTAAAATATATATAAGTTTACGAACATTAATAATTGATCTAATTTAATTTATATTAAAAATGTCATGGCAACAGCTCTCAATACAGTAAAAAGTAAAAAGTAAAAAGTAAAAAGTAAAAAGTAAAAAGTAAAAAGTAAAAAGTAAAAAGTTAAAAGTTAAAAGTTAAAAGTAAAAAGTTAAAAGTTAAAAGTTAAAAGTTAAAATTGAACAGCACCTCCAAAGTCAGACATATTAAAAGTACAGGACTTCACTAAAATTTCAGAAACACCTACCTATACAAAAGAAAGAGTAAAACTGATACAATATAGGTAAAATACAGTGAGGCAGACCAGCTGCCCAAACTAGGCTATGAACAATTTTACAGAGGACGTTTGGGTATTTAACGACGGTACAGTCTTTTTAATAATGATAGATTCTAAAATTGTCAGGTTGTTGTTGTTCCGCAGTTGGCCCAAGATAGAAAAATCCTTGCTGTCAATATATGTTTTACATGTTTTTGAGTGATTCCGTATATTGGATTGTTCTGGATTAGATAACCTACTACCTGTTCTATGGCTTATGCCCCTGTGGGAATCAATTCGAACCTTCAACAGCCTCCTCGTGCATCCCACGTATGTCCCGTGATCACATCTCGGGCAAGTATATTTATATTACGACGCTGGACGAAAGCAGAGGACTGAGTCGGTCTTTGACTCTAAACAGCGATCCAATGGTTAAGGGATTTTTGGGGATAATTTTCAAGTCCACAGCTGGAAACATCTTTTGAATAGTGGATGTGCATGTTCTCTTAAAGGTATCATCATGCAAGAAAGGGAAACTTGCAAACATCTTTAGTCTCGATACAGTAGATACCGGTGTTGAATGCACCATTTTCTCTGTCAGCAGTTTCTTTAGAGATCTGAAAAAAAGTCGTGAAGGAAAACAATTATTATTAAAATATTTCACCAGAAAGGATATTTCGTCGTGAAAGCTTATCCAGTTTGATGAGTGAGTATAAGCTCTATGGAGGAGGGTTAAAATAGAGTTCCGTTTAAATTAAAGAAACACGAACTATAAAAATTCATTCCCAAACCCGTTAAATGTGTTTTTTTCTATACACACCTGTGTAAAAGCCTGAGTCATCTCTGGGAAAAACAATAAGATCAAGGAAGGGAAGCCTGTTATTTACCTCTTTCTCCATAGTAAACCTTATGTTTGGATGTTGTCGGTTGACGAACTCCAGAAAGGACTCTGCAAGGCATTCATAATGAAACAAGGCGAACGTGTCGTCAACGAATCTCCGATAAAATAGGGGAAGGAACCTAATGGGACATTCATCCATTATACGCTCCTCCAGGGAGCATATAAAGATGTTAGCAAAAATTGGACCCAATGGTGATCCCATGGCCATCCCTTCAGTCTGCTTATATAAAATGCCATTGAAAACAAAGGGCGTGTCCAGCACGGCCAGTTCTAAAAGTTGTTTAAAAAACCCTCTACTAAAATTATTAAAGATTGCATCTTGATCAGGAAAAAGTTTGTCTAATATTATTTCAATAGTTTCTCCTACCGGGACGTTAGTAAACAAGGATTCAACGTCTAAGCTTACCATATATAAATCTGAGTCCTGTCTGAGAATGTCCTCTTTGAACTTGGTGGAATTGGTTATCAAAAGATTGTTTTTTGTTAAGGGCTCTAACAAGGGAACAAGAAATTTGGCTAATTTATAGTGAGGCGTATTCTGCGAGGAGAGGATTGGGCGTAAGGGAACTCCATCTTTGTGGATCTAAGGGAGACCATATAAAATACCATATGATGATCCAGTAGAAAACAAGTCTTGGTAAGTGTTATCATTAATTACGTTATTTTGTTTGAGTGTTCGTAAAAATCTATTAATTTTATCCTCTGCTTTGAAAATGTTGTAATAGTCAGGTACGCCTATCCTTTCAAATTTTGTCTGATCATTTAAAATGCGACCTGGAATTCGTCGCGAAACGTCGGCATTAATAAACTGTTGAAAGATGAGGATGCCTTTCCCTACTACTTCCTTCGGAATATATCTTCTTTGAGCTCCAGCTCCGGCCCTTATGTGTAATTATTGAGAACTTCGCTCTTCGGGCTTTACGAACCGGAATGGATGTCAACAGCTTTTTCTTCGCAATTCTCTTCCTTCTTCGTCTGAGATCAAGAGGAATTAACCATTTTCAAGAACTTATAAGAAGACGGTACGGTTTACAGTTGCTGAGTGAATGTAGGAAATTGGAGAAACTCACGAAAAAGTATGAAAATACCAAACTAGACTTGGAATTTTTACAGTATTGCCAGTTAAACAATGTCATTCCAAACTTTGTTAGGTTTAAAGTGTATAAGGCTTCGTTATATCATTCCGAGTTTTATGCTGATGCAACTAGACGTCTCCTTGAACTAGAAATTACATGTAAACACAAGAGCGTAGAACGTTTAAAAAACCTAGTCAATTTTCATAAAACAGCTGACTATTACAACATTTTCAAAGCAGAGGATAAAATTAATAGATTTTTACGAACACTCAAACAAAATAACGTAATTAATGATAACACTTACCAAGACTTGTTTTCTACTGGATCATCATATGGTATTTTATATGGTCTCCCTTAGATCCACAAAGATGGAGTTCCCTTACGCCCAATCCTCTCCTCGCAGAATACGCCTCACTATAAATTAGCCAAATTTCTTGTTCCCTTGTTAGAGCCCTTAACAAAAAACAATCTTTTGATAACCAATTCCACCAAGTTCAAAGAGGACATTCTCAGACAGGACTCAGATTTATATATGGTAAGCTTAGACGTTGAATCCTTGTTTACTAACGTCCCGGTAGGAGAAACTATTGAAATAATATTAGACAAACTTTTTCCTGATCAAGATGCAATCTTTAATAATTTTAGTAGAGGGTTTTTTAAACAACTTTTAGAACTGGCCGTGCTGGACACGCCCTTTGTTTTCAATGGCATTTTATATAAGCAGACTGAAGGGATGGCCATGGGATCACCATTGGGTCCAATTTTTGCTAACATCTTTATGTGCTCCCTGGAGGAGCGTATAATGGATGAATGTCCCATTAGGTTCCTTCCCCTATTTTATCGGAGATTCGTTGACGACACGTTCGCCTTGTTTCATTATGAATGCCTTGCAGAGTCCTTTCTGGAGTTCGTCAACCGACAACATCCAAACATAAGGTTTACTATGGAGAAAGAGGTAAATAACAGGCTTCCCTTCCTTGATCTTATTGTTTCCAGAGATGACTCAGGCTTTTACACAGGTGTGTATAGAAAAAACACATTTACTGGTTTGGGAATGAATTTTTATAGTTCGTGTTTCTTTAATTTTAAAACGGAACTCTATTTTAACCCTCCTCCATAGAGCTTATACTCACTCATCAAACTGGATAAGCTTTCACGACGAAATATCCTTTCTGGTGAAATATTTTAATAATAATTGTTTTCCTTCACGACTTTTTTTCAGATCTCTAAAGAAACTGCTGACAGAGAAAATGGTGCATTCAACACCGGTATCTACTGTATCGAGACTAAAGATGTTTGCAAGTTTCCCTTTCTTGCATGATGATACCTTTAAGAGAACATGCACATCCACTATTCAAAAGATGTTTCCAGTTGTGGACTTGAAAATTATCCCCAAAAATCCCTTAACCATTGGATCGCTGTTTAGAGTCAAAGACCGACTCAGTCCTCTGCTTTCGTCCAGCGTCGTATATAAATATACTTGCCCGAGATGTGATCACGGGACATACGTGGGATGCACGAGGAGGCTGTTGAAGGTTCGAATTGATTCCCACAAGGGCATAAGCCATAGAACAGGTAGTAGGTTATCTAATCCAGAACAATCCAATATACGGAATCACTCAAAAACATGTAAAACATATATTGACAGCAAGGATTTTTCTATCTTGGGCCAACTGCGGAACAACAACAACCTGACAATTTTAGAATCTATCATTATTAAAAAGACTGTACCGTCGTTAAATACCCTAACGTCCTCTGTAAAATTGTTCATAGCCTAGTTTGGGCAGCTGGTCTGCCTCACTGTATTTTTACCTATATTGTATCAGTTTTACTCTTTCTTTTGTATAGATAGGTGTTTCTGAAATTTTAGTGAAGTCCTGTACTTTTAATATGTCTGACTTTGGAGGTGCTGTTCAATTTTAACTTATAACCTTTTAACTTTAACTTTTTACTATTAACTTTTACTTTTTTACTTTTTACTTTTTACTTTTTACTTTTTACTTTTTACTTTTTACTTTTTTACTGTATTAAGAGCTGTTGCCATGACATTTTTAATATAAATTAAAGAAATTAGATCAATTATTAATGTTCGTAAACTTATATATATTTTTAGCCTTGAAAATGCGACCTGGAATTCGTCGCGAAACGTCGGCATTAATAAACTGTTGAAAGATGAGGATGCCTTTCCCTACTACTTCCTTCGGAATATATCTTCTTTGAGCTCCAGCTCCGGCCCTTATGTATATATATATATATATATATATATATATATAGGTATATATAATAGATATATATATATATATATATATATATATATATAAGCCAAGCGCTTTCGTCTTTACTCAGACATTGTCAAGGAGTTAATGAGGTACAATTGGAGAAAAAGGTCTTAGGTACAACACATAATCAAGAATACCAGATCGTTAATTGTCAAAAGGGTAAAAATTAAAAGAGATAATCCAGGATTATCGGATATCACACGGTCACAAACCTAAACAGATTGACCCTAACCGAAATTACAAAGTTTCTTTACAGTCCAAAACATGTAAAAACTGAATATATTGATTTTGTTGCTTATATTTATCTACAACTTTTTTCATTATGAAAGTATCAAGTTTAAATAAACCAAGACTTAAATTTAGAACATTTCTATTATTTGACTTGATGAAACAAGATTCAATGATATTCCTTTTAACTGTGTCATTACATGGGATTAAGGCTCTTGCTTGACTCCAGTTAATAGGATGGTCTAAATCTCTAATATGTACGAATAATGCATTCGATATTTGCCCAGTTCTCACAGAATACTTATGCTGTTTGAGACGTTGTGAAAGAGATTTACCGGTTTGTCCGTAATAGACTTTATCATACTTTTTGCAAGGAATTTCATATATGCAGCCTGTAAGATCTTTAGGAGAATTTTTGATTATTAAACTCTTGACATTAATATTACTGAAAACAACATTTATGTTAAAAAGCTTTAAAATTCTAGGAATATCTAAAAACCTTTCATCATAGGGTAATTTTAGAATGTTATTCTTACTAAATTCAAGTTTGTCATTATTTGAATAAAACGTTTTTCTAGCTCTTTTCCATGCCACAACAACAAAAGTCCTTGGGTATTTAAGTTTCATTGCAATCAAAAATAGTTTTAATTTCAGCGTCAATAAACTGCGGGCTACAGACACGTAAAGCCCTTAGAAACATCCCAGAAAAAACAGAGAATTTAACATTTTGATGGTGATTGGAGTAGTAATGTACAATTGGAGAGAAAGGTCTCAGGTACAACACAAGATCAAGAATACCAGATGGTTAATTGTCACCTTTTCAGTCTTTCGAAAATCAACTAACATTGCCTCTTTTGTTCATTACTACTCCAATCACCATCAAAATGTTAAATTCTCTGTTTTTTCTGGGATGTTTCTAAGGGCTTTACGTGTCTGTAGCCCGCAGTTTATTGACGCTGAAATTAAAACTATTTTTGATTGCAATGAAACTTAAATACCCAAGGACTTTTGTTGTTGTGGCATGGAAAAGAGCTAGAAAAACGTTTTATTCAAATAATGACAAACTTGAATTTAGTAAGAATAACATTCTAAAATTACCCTATGATGAAAGGTTTTTAGATATTCCTAGAATTTTAAAGCTTTTTAACATAAATGTTGTTTTCAGTAATATTAATGTCAAGAGTTTAATAATCAAAAATTCTCCTAAAGATCTTACAGGCTGCATATATGAAATTCCTTGCAAAAAGTATGATAAAGTCTATTACGGACAAACTGGTAAATCTCTTTCACAACGTCTCAAACAGCATAAGTATTCTGTGAGAACTGGGCAAATATCGAATGCATTATTCGTACATATTAGAGATTTAGACCATCCTATTAACTGGAGTCAAGCAAGAGCCTTAATCCCATGTAATGACACAGTTAAAAGGAATATCATTGAATCTTGTTTCATCAAGTCAAATAATAGAAATGTTCTAAATTTAAGTCTTGGTTTATTTAAACTTGATACTTTCATAATGAAAAAAGTTGTAGATAAATATAAGCAACAAAATCAATATATTCAGTTTTTACATGTTTTGGACTGTAAAGAAACTTTGTAATTTCGGTTAGGGTCAATCTGTTTAGGTTTGTGGCCGTGTGATATCCGATTATCCTGGATTATCTCTTTTAATTTTTACCCTTTTGACAATTAACCATCTGGTATTCTTGATCTTGTGTTGTACCTAAGACCTTTTTCTCCAATTGTACCTCATTAACTCCTTGATAATGTCTGAGTAAAGACGAAAGCGCTTGGATTTCTGACTATCATTTTCCTGTGGAATTCGCTATTTATGAAAGTCACGTGCATCTACTGTGATTTTTTTAAGATATAGTATATATACATATATATATATATATATATATATACATATTATATATATATATATATATATATATATATATATCTACTGTTTTTTTTTCTTTTTTTTTTTTTTTTTTTTTTTTTTTTTTCTTTCTTTCTGATTTGTAAGCATATAATATATAGATATAATATATATATATATATATATATATATATATGCTTTTAAAAAATCACAGGAGATGCACGTGACTTCATAAAATAAGCGAATTCATCACAGAAATGATAGTCAGAAATCCCAAGCGCTTTCGTCTTTACTCAGACATGACAGGAGTAAGAGGTTACAATTGGAGAAAAAGGTCTTAGGTAAACACAAGATCAAGAATACCAGATGTTAATGTCAAAAGGTAAAAATTTTAAGCCATTATATATATATAGATATATATATAATATATATAGATAATATATATATGTATATATATATATATATATATATATATTATATTATATATATTCGCTTAAAAAATCACAGTAGATGCACGTGATTCATAAAAAAGCGAATTCCACGGAAATGATAGTCAGAAATCCAAGCGCTTCGTCTTTACTCAGACATTATCAAGGAGTTAATGAGATCCCTCCCAATTGGAGCAAAAGTCTTAGTACAACAAAAGATCAAGAATACCAGATGGTTAATGTCAAAAGGGTAAAAATTAAAAGAGATAATCCAGGATTATCGGATATCACACGGCCACAAACCTAAACAGATTGACCCTAACCGAAATTACAAAGTTTCTTTACAGTCCAAAACATGTAAAAACTGAATATATTGATTTTGTTGCTTATATTTATCTACAACTTTTTTCATTATGAAAGTATCAAGTTTAAATAAACCAAGACTTAAATTTAGAACATTTCTATTATTTGACTTGATGAAAAAAGATTCAATGATATTCCTTATAACTGTGTCATTGCATGGGATTAAGGCTCTTGCTTGAGTCCTGGAGCTACTTCAACCACTAGTTTTTCCAGATTCCTTTTCGGGGATCTTGGGATCGTGCCCAGTGTTCCTATGATTATGGGTACAATTTCCACTGGCATATCCCATATCCTTCTTATTTCTATTTTCAGGTCTTGGTACTTATCCATTTTTTCCCTTTCTTTCTCTTCTTCAACTCTGGTGTCCCATGGTATTGCGACATCAATGAGTGGTAGCTTCTTCTTGATTTTGTCAATCAACATCAAGTCTGGTCTATTTTCACGTATCTCCCTATCTGTTCTGATACCATAGTCCCGAGGATCTTTGCCTGATCATTTTCTATCACTCCTGCAGGTTGGTGCTCGTACCACTTATTACTGCAAGGTAGCTGGTGTTTCTTGCACAGGCTTCATTATTATTATTATTATTATTATTATTATTATTATTATTATTATTATTATTATTATTATTATTATTATTATTATTATTATTATTATTCAGCAAATGAAACCTATTCATATGGAACAAGTTCACAGAGACTATTATTTAGAAAATCAAGCTTCCAAAGAATATGATGTTCATTAGGAAGGAATACTAGGAAGTGAAGTGAAATACAGAAAGAAGAGATCCCACTTATTAGAGAAAAAGTAACAAATTGACAAATAGATAAAACTGTATTGAAGTGCAAAAAGAATAATATTTGGGTAGTAATGAATGTTTTCGCTTAGAGTCTACAGAGAAGATAAATGTAAACGCATACATATAGAAAATACTGATATATATTCCCAACAGGTCTAATAATTCATTAGTCAACTGGCTGTAGAGTAGATCGTTTATCATCGTCACTTCAGTTCAAAACTCGATATAATTATGGTGATTCTCTCATCACGATAATCTCTCGACGACAGTAACTCTTCATTGGGATACCACGGATGATAAATTATGCAATAGCTTTGTGGAAATAATTACTTAAAAGGAAGGTGCATGCTGCAATTAAATTTGCAAATGAAGCCACGGGAAATGATAGCTGATCATTCAAGGGTTTACGCGAAATCACTGACAACAGCCAGGTCTTTAATTATCCTCAATAATCATATATAATAAGGAAGAGTGTACACACACGCACACACATGCGCGCACATACATATATATATATATATATATCTATATATATATATATATATATATATATATATAATATATATATATATATATATGAGAAGACATATATATACATATATATATATATATATATATATATATATATATATATATATATATAATATTATATAATGTATGTATGTGCGCGCATGTGTGTGTGCGTGTGTGTACACTCTTCCTTATTATATATGATTATTGAGGATAATTAAAGTCCTGGCTGTTGTCAGTGATTTCGCGTAAACCCTTGAATGATCAGCTATCATTTCCCGTGGCTTCATTTGCATATTTAATTGCAGCATGCACCTTCCTTTTAAGTAATTATTTCCACAAAGCTATTGCATAATTTATCATCCGTGGTATCCCAATGAAGAGTTACTGTCGTCGAGAGATTATCGTGATGAGAGAATCACCATAATTATATCGAGTTTTGAACTGAAGTGACGATGATAAACGATCTACTCTACAGCCAGTTGACTAATGAATTATTAGACCTGTTGGGAATATATATCAGTATTTTCTATATGTATGCGTTTACATTTATCTTCTCTGTAGACTCTAAGCGAAAACATTCATTACTACCCAAATATTATTCTTTTTGCACTTCAATACAGTTTTATCTATTTGTCAATTTGTTACTTTTTCTCTTAATAAGTGGGATCTCTTCTTTCTGTATTTCACTTCACTTCCTAGTATTCCTTCCTAATGAACATCATATTCTTTGGAAGCTTGATTTTCTAAATAATAGTCTCTGTGAACTTGTTCCATATGAATAGGTTTCATTTGCTGAATAATAATAATAATAATAATAATAATAATAATAATAATAATAATAATAATAATAATAATAATAATAATAATAATAATAATAAAATAATAATAATAATGAAGCCTGTGCAAGAAACACCAGCTACCTTGCAGTAATAAGTGGTACGAGCACCAACCTGCAGGAGTGATAGAAAATGATCAGGCAAAGATCCTCTGGGACTATGGTATCAGAACAGATAGGGAGATACGTGAAAATAGACCAGACTTGATGTTGATTGACAAAATCAAGAAGAAGCTACCACTCATTGATGTCGCAATACCATGGGACACCAGAGTTGAAGAGAAAGAAAGGGAAAAAATGGATAAGTACCAAGACCTGAAAATAGAAATAAGAAGGATATGGGATATGCCAGTGGAAATTGTACCCATAATCATAGGAACACTGGGCACGATCCCAAGATCCCCGAAAAGGAATCTGGAAAAACTAGTGGTTGAAGTAGCTCCAGGACTCATGCAGAAGAGTAGATCCAGAAACGGCGCACATAGTAAGAAAAGTGATGGACTCCTAAGGAGGCCGGGTGTAAATCTTAGTGAGGAGGGGGCCTTGTATATGGTGGATGTCTCATACCTTATGTATTTTTCTTTGTTGTTTTACTTCGTTTCTATGAAGATCAAACGATATTGCTGATGTGTAATATATGCTGTCATATTTGTTCTTACTATTTCCGTCCTCCTCGAATGGATTGAATCCAAGGCTACACCTTTAGTGAATGAACGACATTAACCTCAACTATCATTCCTCTTTCCTCTCACTTCAGTCTGGCTCCTAACTCTTATATATCTGTTGTACTGTTTCGGCTCTTTATAAGTTGAGAAGACATAAATATCATGAGTTGTAAAGTTTTGCATTTCCTTCAGCAATATTATCCTATCTTTCATCATCTCTAAATTATCTTGTAGCGTTTCTTGCTACAAATAAATAACGTATCAAGATCTATCTGATTCCATGATTTTTACAAAATAAGGTAGGCTAAAAACATTTACTTCTCTGAAACAATACTAATCATACCCTATTTTTGTGTCTCTTATTCTAATCACAAATTCCTCCCAACCCCATCCCTGTTCACTTTCAGAAGCGACCATTGTCGATCAAACCAGGCTTTGCGCCTGTCTTAAATTTTTATAACTGTGCAGAAGCTTCTGTGCTTCTTGCCTTCAGCATTCATCGGTGATTATTTATTCGAGACACAAACACACTTTTCAGAATTATTGATGAATTACTCAAATCTACCATTCTCACTGGAACATTGATCAGGAACCAAATTTCAGTGAATCTCAAAAAATTTTTAACTTTCTATTACTTTTGTATGTTTTTATATTCTAGTGTCATTAGTGAAACCTTTGTTTCAGCTGTTGATGTGACGTACAAAGCCACATATCTATTTGGAACATGTTCTTCATCCCAAAGTTTGAAAATAATAATAATTTCCCTCATTTATTCAGTTGCAATGAATCCAACCTCATTGTCTGTAGACGTGCATTTTGGATTTTCTCAATTTAATTCAAATCAAGCAATCTAAAAGTTGTTTAATTATTCATTCTTTCAAGTAGACAATTAAGTAAATAAAAATCACTTGAATTAATCAAGCTTCCAATTCATATTGTGTATGTTGAATACCTAAGATGAGATTTGCCTTCATTTGTAGGTATTATGCCCAGAAAATCCGAACGCTAATGCCCAAAATATTCAAGTTTCTATTTGCATGCGTCACTGGTGCATCCCTATTCATCACTCTTCATGTAGAGTCAGGTGCTAATATCCCCGATCTAGAAAATTTTATTCTAGACAAAGGCTGTTATATGTGTGTGTACTGCACATTTTTCCCCCAACGGAATAGTAAGTCAACCAATTAAAATTCATTTTAAGAAGAGATTTAGATGAATGGCTTAGGGAATGTGATTACAAAACAAAGCCGGGAAGAGCGGAGGAGAAGGAATTTTGAAAGTTTCTCTAGCGGAGAAAAACGAAAAGATTTTCGACTAGTTAAATTCGTCCATGAAGCATTCCTTTCAATTTAGTAGTTTGAAAAATTACGTAATTCATTCATAAGTAAAATAATATATTTATGCACTCATTAAAAGAATTCCAAGTAAAATACGAAACCTGCGGTCGAGAAAAAACTTTAGTAAAAATCATCTCTCAAATCTACATGGTTAGATAATACTGTGTATATTATAACCTTAATAAATACAACTGGAATTTTAATTACCTCAAAAAGTAAACTTACGAAAATCCTTTATTGGTTTTCAATGTTGTTTTCAGTAAAGATAACTTCTTGATGTACTAAATAAACACAGTGTAGTGATTAAGTTGTCTTATACTGAAAATCCATATTCATATCAATATGTTATGTTATTTAACAAAATTAAAAACAAACAATTTCCTACACCGTGCAGGTTTTCGAAAGTCTTTGAGTTTAACTTGTACAAATAATACAATTTACTGATATAATTATAGATTTTTAATATAAAATAATTTTTACTACTTACAAAATTTTTTGGGACACCAGTTATTATTATAAAAACATTGGGAGAAATCTATTTTACATAACTACCTTATGGCCGTCTGTCTGTAGTTCTAACTCTCGCATTCTAAAGGCAATGACTGAAGCATTTTATTCTTGAAGATATTCATTTTCACATTCACATCAAGGATAATCTACAGCCAGTGGTGCCCTGGATGATTCTAGGATCTTCTCTAAATCCAATCCCCCTTCCCCCCTGCCCCCATACCCTTCTTTAGCTCTTTGATTTGATTATGGTGCTGTTGGGTCACATTTAGCTAATGTATATTTTTTCGTTTGTGAACTATGTCAGTCATTAATTACATGTTACGACTCTGTTACCTGAAATTATAACACTTTGCCTCTATATTAATTTGCACATAACTGAATTAACTTAACCTATTTCATATATTTTGTCCCAGCGAAGGGACGCAGCGATAGGATGCTATATTTTTTTGCTAACCAGAGAAATAATATAAAATATACGCTAAAATTTGTAACGCTAACCAGTTGGACATTCTTATATAAGGGCTTAGAACTTGCTCGAAAAGTCGTTATACGTCATAGCATAAAGTCAGATTATCAATATATCTATAACAAATGTAAAGAATTATAAGTTTTGAATGCAAGTCACTGAGCAAAAGAAAATTTACTGGGATATGGGAACACATTTTTCATTTTTTGTTCTTGAACGAATGATGTGCTGTATGAAAAGGAAAGATTAAAAATTTCGGATTGACTTTTTAAAATTACTTATCAGCATACATACAAGAATGAATGCTAAGATTTGATACTTATGATAATTATAAACAAACACCGTAATACTGTAAAGAAATATTTACTCTGCTTTACTATGGCGAGCAGTTATTCATCAGGCTGTTCATAATGTTTGCTTATAATCAACCTATTAATGCATTCATCGGAAAAGGATCAAAGTATTCCTCTATATTTTATGCGTCCTCCTAATTAAGGAGAGCATAAACCTCAAAAGGGTTCAGGATCTCGCTTGGTGCTGCCTAAACTATTTTTCGTCTTTCAACCTACACATATTAAACAGCCGAGTCTATCCAAATCAGTGTAAGATGGTTAACTTGTTCCCAAATTTGGAATTTCTCCTTTGATCAGCCACAAGGAAACATAGTTGCCACATAAATTTCCTAGCTAATACGAGTTTCCCTTTTGGTTTTCTCTCTTTATTTTGCTTCACAGCCTGATTGGCATATATACCGAGTATTAATGAGGGTGAATTTCTGGTTGTGAATTACCGTTACCTTTACCACATCATCGTCATCATTTGCACTATTAAAAAAAAGATAGTCTTCATATTGGTGCGTTTGGTAAACTCTCCTCAAAGCCTGAGTTACGAAAATAAGATGTCACTGAAATCGTTTAACTGATACTTTAATCTCTTGTTGGTTCGTTGGATTTTCTCAGAGCTAAATAAAAGGGAATTTTACTAAAGGAATGGATGTTATAACAGGAGGTGAAATTTATAACCTAGCCCAGCTATCTTAGATTTGTTCAGCTACTCCTGAAGCACATGCCCTAAATATGAATTGTTTGAATCCTCATGAGGTGACGGTAAAACATAATCCCCATCACATTACCGGGGAACTCAAAATGCATTTTTTAAGCTGTATTCTTCTATCTCTATAGCTCCATATGACTGATATTTTGAAGATAAAGTAAACTCCGTTGATAGCACAACTATATATTACATTTCTTTTCCCCTAACCCCAACAACACTGTCCCTCTTTTTTATTGATTGCCCATTATTCGATAAAAGTTTGTAATAGAATAGAATGGGAAAGTTGCATTACTATGATAAGTGTTCCCCTTTTCGCTGTAGAGTATGTGCCATTTAAAGCTAATATATAATTTTCTTCAGTTTTTCCTTATATGGAAGGGCATTTCGCTGATTCGAGTAAGACTGAAATAAATATTTTGCTTGCATATTACAACAAGCAGTAATAGCAGCGATCAGTGTAATCATCAAGTTTTGGAGGAGATAACGAACAAATGTTTCATAGCAAGGTTGACAGAAGAGAACAAATAATTCTCTGAACACTATCGTTCTCACTAAGACCTTTATTGTCATGTGTTTTGGCAAGGTTTCTGGATATCATAGACCCCTAATTACCCCATTTTCTGAGAATTAAAGAAAATGTAAATTTAATTACTGAATCATCCTTGAAACTTGAAAAATGCATCAGGGCAAACAGTCTCGGGAATTGAGAGGTTCATCACGTACCACAAAAAATACAAAATCAAAATGATTTATTGTAATATTAAAATGACGATATTCCAGCTTTTAAAGGTCTATTTTTAAATACTGATCAGGGTAATACAAAATTATTCAAGGAAAGTAATCACCAACCTCCATGGTGCATACTAAATTAAAAACAGAAAATCATTCAAAAGATGTGGAAAAAATGCCACTAAAACTTCAGGTGAACTAGATAAATAAGAAGAGGTCAAATTCCTCATTGAAAAGTAATGATATCCCCCAAGGCAATCTAACAAGTTTCTTCAAAATGAGAAACAAATAAATGACATCAGTTTTATTAACCTGTGACCTTTCAAATAAATCTAGACTGAAAATACAGAAAGAGACACTTTAGAAATATATTGTGGAATTCTGAAGATCAGAGACATTTACTGACTTATCGCTTCATACCTCTACAGGTGAAAATGTTTATTTCTGTCATCTTTACTTTGATCTTTAGTCTTCAAAAAAAAATAAATAAATAAATAAAAGAAAACAAAAGCTCGAGGTTAAGAACACTAAGGATAATTAATTATCAATCCTCAAAATACATATCTACGAATTTTTACCAAAATTATATATACATTAATAATAACAAAAATGAAGTGTAAAAAATGTGCGAAATTCTGTTGTCAGAGATCCGAAATATAAGCATACTTTACTCATTGCGGATTATTCAATTTTTAATGATTGAAAGTACATTGTAAAGTAGAACACATTTCGTAAATATTTAAAAACGTACTTCAAATGATAGAAAACAAATTTTACACCGCCGTTTTTTTTATCCTAAACTCTTCACTCCAATTATCTTTCTTGGCAAATTTCTTTAACAAAGATTTTCCTTCCAACGTAAGTAATGGTTAATCGTCGTTTCTGAAGTTTCGAAAATATTTTGCTATAGACCCCCATGTCCTGAAGACATTACCTTTAGTCTACATGAGACCCAGTTACTGAAACTTTCCTCGTTAAAGCTCTGTTTCTTCTCGTTGTAAATATTATTTGGGTATTCTACTGAAACAGTTATTGCTGATGTCATCATGTGGGTAATGTCCTAATCAAAGGTCTCTCTCTCTCTCTCTTTCTCTCTCTTTAATCTTTTTTCATTTCAGGAATCTCTTCAGGGAATGTATGGCATCTATGAGTAAAAATACTTCCATCTAATGAATTTCTTTCCCCGAAGTCACAAACTATTTATTTATTTTCTTTTTGTCATAATTAAGTTCCCATAAAATTATCTGAGGATGAATGGCAGTTAAGTAGTGTACAGAGGACGAGCATCTCAGACTAATAAACATTTCAAAAGAATTTTATTTTATCGATAATTCGTAAGGCTTTAGTTCATCCATATCAAATTAATGAACTTATATTTTCGGTTCACTAATTTCTCGATAGCATTCAATTAAAGATGGATTATTGCCATACCGATTGCTTTTATTCTTGGTCAGATAATGACACTACTTTCAATTTCAGACTATCTATTTCTAAGAGTAAAAACGGATAGAGACCATATTTATTTCGTAAAATTAAATCAAAATATGGAGTAAAACACAATTAATATTAGACTAAAATTGAGGATGCAATGCACTACCGTATAAAACTTAAACGGTAAGTGTCCTTTGGACTAGGTAGTATAACCGAGAGGCAAAAGGGATTCAAAGAAATCAACTAAAATACAACGTTAAGAAATACATGTTCTTTAGCAAACATTTCTTGAGTTCTTATTCGCAGTATAGCTTCACTAGGTTTTTAATAGTTTATATCCTTCAGTATTATATAATGCATTGAAGGTATAGGCTAACAGTGATATTTTTCATGTTGAATCAAATAAAACATTCTAGAAAAAAATGTTTCATCTAACTTTCCTTTTCCTTAAGATTAGTTTTTTTTTCAGCTCTGCCCCCAACCTCACCATTTATTCGTATTTGTATGATGCCTACTTGAAGACTTCCCTCATGAATACTGCTACTCATGCAT
>NC_061108.1:89690408-89707908 GCF_015104395.2 Macrobrachium nipponense
TCTCGTTGTTGCTAATCGTTTCTTGCAGGAATTCTCCGTATAATATTTTTATCAAATTATCTGTATTTTTGTATCTATTGGGGGATTTTCCTATTACTATAAACACCATTTATACAGTATCCATTGCATATGCGTTTACGTAGTAGTCGAGTGTACTCTTATAGATATTTTGATATGCGTTTACCGTAGTAGTCCGAATGTGTACTCTCTTATAGAATATTTTGATAGGACCGCAAGGAATAAGAAAAAAAAGTGATTAAGAAAAACGTAAATTGAACAAATGGCAACTACTCCGGCTGGCAACCCCAATGTGGTGACTCTCGTGAGCGCGAGGTCAGCAATTGTCCCTTTTCAAGGTCGGGTCAATGGGTTCCTGCCTCAAAATGTTGAGGCATGGATCTCATCTGTAGACGCTCATTTAAATGCAAAAAGCATCACAGACCCAGCAGTACAATTACAGGAGGCCAAAAGCTTCATAGACTTTGCTAAAGGAGACGCAAGTGCTTATCTAAGGGGTGTTTCTTTCCAAGAGGCGACTACATGGGACGAGTTCAAAAATCAGATTACGTGCCGTGTATGGGGGTGAAGAGGCTTTAGATGTAGTATTGGCATTGAGAAATATCCTTAACCAAGCCTCAATGACTCAGCTTAATGTTGTCGAGAGGGCGGCGCTAATTGCCGACCGGCTAAATGAATATCAAGTTAGTTTAAGTAACTCCGGGTGGGTTACGAGTGCCAAAATTGCCGTGAAAGATTTTATCTGTTTAATTTACCATACGAGTATTACTGCAATGTTGCCTGAAGCGTTAGTGCGGTGTTTTGACAAAAAATTGCAGCCCAACAGTACGGAATTAGATGTGTATAAACAAATAAAAAAACACATGTCTAAATGTACCGACCTAGATCCTTCGCTCATTCAAGTTTTTGCAAAAAATGAGAACAAGCCACAACAAGTAAACGTGGTACATAATAATAATCAAGTTGCAGTGATGGTTTGTTATAACTGTAAACGACCAGGTCACATGATTTCAGACTGTCGGACGCGTTTTTGTTCAATACATAATAGTTCCACTCATTCATATAATCGTTGCTACTCGAGGAATCAACAGCAGAATCCTACAAACACGCAACCAGTTGCCAGTGCAAATAAAAAGAAGGGTCCTCAGTACTATAAAAAGAAACAAGCAAACGGAAATGCTGCACAACAGCAGAAACAACAAACAAATCGTGCTTCAGGTACCTCTGTTCCTGGGCCGTCTAGCCAGAACTTGCAAGGTCAAGCGAATTTTCAAGGTGTGATAAACAAAGCAAATACCACGTAGTTCGCTCCAAGGGGGGAGAGGGCGATGTTGGGTCATCAATATCAACATCTTTTGTATCAAATAATCAGTTTAATCATTTATCAGATCATTGTGAGGCAATTGATTTTCCTATGAAACACACGGCCGAATCCAAAAAATCTGTGCAGGTTCCCGTAGATTTGCATCAAATTCATGCAATTATTAGTCAAGACGAATTGCGACCAACCTTACATGCAGTAAATTTGGACCATAAGTCATTCACTTTGTTCTTTGATTCTGGTAGTCCACGTAATATCATGGATTTAAGGACTCATCATTTACTCTTTTCAAACTTCCCTATAGAGAAGTCCGGAATAAGGCTCTCAGGCATAGGAAATAATGAATTAAATGTGGTAGGTGTAACTCATGTTCAGTACAAGGTCGGTAAGCGCACGTTTTCCGATACCTTTATCGTTGTACAAAACATTAATATGTATCCCGCAGTAATTATCGGATACCCGTCTATGGGCACTCAAAATATTATCTTAGCACCTGAAAAACACGGCGTGTATATCAAAGGGAAATTCTATAAGTCTTCTAATACCCTAAAATCAGTTTTAGATAATAAAGAGACAGACAGAGTAGTCACTTACATGAAGAACCAATCACCTGTCTCATGAACCAAAAAAGAAATAATACATGCAACCCACAGAACTCTCGCTCGCACCCGTAATATCAGCTTGCACGCAAACTCTCGAGCCGAACGTAACTTCGAACATATTAGTCCGTGTAAAGAAAACCTTGCCAGGATCTGAAACGTTAATCCTTTCCGAAACTCTGAAAACACACGGATTATCCGTCACACAAGCCATTTATACAGTCGGCTCACAACAACAATGTCACATCGAAGTCTGTAATCATTTGAATACCACTTTAGTAATCCACAAAAATCAACATATCTTGGATGCGGAAGTTTATAAACATCGCATTCTTACCGTAGCTGAGATAAATCACGCTCAATCAGTAGCGGATGAATCCCTTTTGCAATCTATAAAGAACAAAATCAATAAGGACATTCAAGAAGAAGAAATTCAGCAGAAATTTTTTAATCTTTTAACTGAATATCATGATGTTTTTTCCACTACGGATGGAACCTTAGGAAAAACGGATGTCATCGAGCATCAAATAAGGCTCAAGGACAAACAGAAAGTAATCTATGTACCTTCGTACCGACTTCCTATGAAATTTCAAAATGAGATAACAGAGGAAGTAGGTAAAATGTTAAAACAAGAAGAGTCATTAGGAAATCAAAACAGCCCTTATAATTTTCCGTTAATAGTAGTACCGAAAAAAGATCGAACTTGGCGGATATGCGTCGATTTTCGTCGTTTAAATGAAGAAACAATCCCTGACCGATTCCCAGTACCATGTACTGATGATATCCTATCTCTACTAGGTCAGAACAAATATTTTCACCAGCTTGGACCTACTAAAAGGATTTCATCAGATTCCGTTGGAACAAGAGAGTATCCCATACACTGCCTTCAGCACAGCCAGGGGACATTATGAATTTTTGCGTATGCCTTTTGGTTTACGTTGTGCTCCCATAACTTTTACTCGTATGATAAACATTGTGTTTGGAGACTTGTTAGGAGATATCCTACATGCCTACATTGGACGACCTAGTAATCTTTCCAATACATTAGAAGAACATCTACGTAAATTAGAGTTAGTGCTACAAAGCTAAGGCAGCATAATTTAAGGGTAAAGATAAGTAAGTGTGAATTTTTTAAACAGAACTAGTCTATTTAGGTTTCACGGTTTCTAGTGAAGGTCTTAAAGTAGTCCATGATAAGGTATCGGCTATCCGTAACTTTCCGATACCTACTAACGTCAAGGGAATACAGCAATTTTTAGGGTGTAGCGGATACTATAGGAGGTTTATTAGGAACTACTCCATCATAGCCGCTCCCGTAACCGATCTTATAAAAAAGGGCGTAAGATTTCATATAGTCTGAAATTCATCAACAGGCGTTCGATAAATTGAAAGATGAAATGTGTAGTTCTCCTATCTTGAAATTTCCTGACTTCGGTAAGGAATTCTTCATAGCAACAGACGCCTCAGACCTAGGAGTAGGTGGGGTATTGCTTCAACAATATGATAAACAGTTTTTCCCTATAGCTTTTTATTCACGTAAACTGAGACCTTCTGAAAGTAAATATGCAGTAATAGACAAGGAAGGGCTCGCTATTGTTAATTCACTCGTGCATTTTAAATTTATAATATACGGTTATCCCGTCAAGGTTCTCACTGATCATCACGCCCTAACCGACTTCTTTAAAGGCTTTAGTCACAGCCCTAAGCGAACTCGGTGGCACATGATCATCCAGGACTTTGGCGCGAGGATCGGGTATTTACCTGGGAAAGCAAATATCATTGCTGACGCATTATCACGCAACCCCTCTTCATCTTGTACCGAGCCATTAGCTGAATTAATAGATATCTCAACCTCCACGCCCATTGTTAAAACTATATCTGAACAGGAAGATTTGGGCTGGAGTGCTGAACTATTACAGACAGAACAAAGAAAAGATCCGCAAATAGAAAAAATCATCATTGCGTTAAACGGAAATCCGAAGGAAAGGAATACATAAAGTATAAGCAGCAGAATTATATCATCAAAGATAATATCCTGTGTAGATCCGTGACGAGGAAAACCCGCAACACACCACAGTTGAATAACAACCAGGTGGTGGTACCTATCTCACTCATACCCACTGTCTTAAAATGGTTGCATGAAAATCCACTGCATGGACACCCGGGTTATTCCTTAATGTCACAGAAAGCCAAATCCTTATTTTATTGGCATACGATGCTTACAGATATAAAAAAAGCACATAGCAAATTGTCGCACTTGTCAAGAATACAAAGGGCAGGGCACGAGACACCTGTCAGCCTAGGGGCTTACCCTCCCCGTGCCAAATCAACCCTTTGAAAGAGTACATTTAGATTTATTAACAGGATTTTACGAGTCAGACAGAGGAAATAAGCACCTCCTAGTAATCATAGATGCTTTGACTCGATATACAGAACTGATAGCGCTTAAAACAAAAACCTCAGTCGAGTGCGCTAGAAAGTTTTACGAGTGCTACATTTGTAAACATGGAATTCCACACACCATTATATCAGACTCGGGCGGGGAGTTTAATAATCATTTCCTTAACTCCTTGTGCGAATTCCTTTGTATAAAGAAAATCAATACCATGATCTATCACCCAGAGTCTAATGGGCTAGTGGAAAGGCAAATCGTAAGGGTTTTAAACATTTTAAGGGTCACCTTAGGGGGGGCAGACCCCAACTGGGACATTGCCATACCTGCGGTATAAGACACTTAATCACTCGTATCATGTGTCTATTAAAATGACACCGCACGAGGCACTGTACGGTATCCCAGCTAGAACACCTTTCCATGTACTAACGCCTACAACTAATTTATCAAATCCTCTAAAGGATGTTATGGATGCAAGCATAAGTCGATATCTAATACTTCGTAAGAATCTAGAAGAAGCACAAATAATAATGAAAAAAAATCATGATAAAATAGCTAAGCCAACTAGAACATATGCCGTGGGCGATCAGGTATACATACAAGTATACGTACGTAAAGGTTTAAATTATAAACTGACACCTAAGTTTGAAGGCCCGTTTAACATTTTAGAAATATTAACGGCCAATAGATTTAGGGTTCAAATGTATCCAAACCCACTGATGTGAGAATAGTTCCATTGGCACATATCAGAATCTAAAGAAAGGTAGATGGAGTGAGGGAAAAAATGGTTGTATTTATGAAACTTGTATAATATTTTATATATATATATATATAATATATATATATATATATATATATATATATATATATATATATATATATATATATATTAATCATATTTGTATGTAAACCTATTCTTTTACACGAGTTATTACATATATTTTACTCATTGCAGGTTTTCAAAAATGAATCTGTTATTGTTAGGAGTGATATTGTGTGTTCAGACATCTTTGTTGTATGGAAAGAGCGTTAGGACGAAAGAAATAGAATTTAATCATGGCTCGATTATCGAGAGAACAGACGATGTTTTCATAGTGTCAAGTAATATAGTCATAGAAGTGGATATGCAGGCCATATTTTTGCCTGAAGATGACGTCCTTACTTAAGAATGACCTGATGAGGTTTGCCAGTCGCTTAAAGAAATGCACCAACGTAATTTTCATGCTAACTCAGAGATTTCGCTAGCTCAAACCCTAAGCGTCGCGGAAATGTTGTCGTATGACATACAAAATAAAACCGCCGAGGCAGAGGAACTTGTTCGTGACCTGCTGATGTGGTCTGTGAGGCACAATAATCTCGAACGCCGCAACCCGCTTATTCTGGCTGGACTAAACATCTTAGGATCTGTTGCGAATCTAGGCTTAGGAATTTCAAATCGCCTTAAGATAAATAATCAAATAAAAGAATTGAGTTTTTGCAACACAAAACCGAATTAGCTTTGTCCGAACTTCGCAGTCAGTTATCTTCAATCAATCAAATAATGAGTATAGTAAACGAACATTCAAATAATATCGATCAGGTTGGAAGTTCAACATTTGCTGGCTACATTAGCTTACTATAGTTCGAAAATAGATCATATCCGTGTGAAAATATCACATTTTATTGAGAAATCAAAAGATTATGTAGAAGCTATTACGTTAGCGACAAAGGGTGTGTTATCTCCACACCTCATGCCTATTAAGATCTGACGTTAACTTTGGAAAACGGACGGGAGAAACTAGGTTATATTCCTTTATTAGACGCCCATAAAGTAGAGTTCTATTATAGCCTAATATCAGTCAGCGTTGAAAATTATAGGATTATGATCACCATACCTTTTGATTCTTCCGATGCTTGGCAATCATACAAAATAGCACCGTTTCCTACTTTCATGACGAATAACTCAAGTCCAGTAATATCCAATTTGACGGGGCATGTACTGATTTTCTTCTGATAGGAAATCATTTACAGTCATTAAAGACTTAGAAAATCACACTCACTGTCAGAAGCCATGAATAATAAAATTTGTACAGGCTGACTCGTTTTGAATTCTATCCTATATCAACGGATTCATGTGAGTTAGGCATCGTGCTAAACGGCTCTCTCTCTCATACAAGCGAAGGTTGTCTGGGGGAAACTTTATATCCCTTTTACAGTAATAAATTCAATTACAGAATGAATAATGGTTCCTGGATCCGTTACGACAAAGCCGGATTCCACGTCGTATGTCCAGATGGGACCACCGCCCATTCCCCAATCTTTGTAGCAGCTGATGGTTGTACGGGACATCTACAAACTACACCGTCAGAGGGGTCAACACGATAATACGTGAGAAGGCGTATTTTGCGAACTATACTTGGGCGTCTACAATTATCCCATCACTACCTCTCCCATACAACGCGCGGGTGGCTCATCGTTTGACGCAACTGGCTGAGATGAACCACGCGTCACCGACTTATGCAGGTGGAGAAAATCTTCGTTACTACATTCTGCTGGCCGTGTTCAGCGTGACGGCCATATTGGTTATCGCCGTCAACATCTTTGCTTGGCGTAGGCTGAGGCGTAAACAGAAGGATCTCCAAGGAAACGTATTGTCCCGTCTAGATGACGTACCCGTTAAACTCAAGTCGTTTGAGTTTAGGGCCGCCTGAAAACTGGCCATTTCATGTTGTGCCTAGGGAAATTGTCTGGAATTGTGTTGTGTGTGAAAAGCGGTCTGTATGCTGGCAAAAATGTAGGACAAGAAAGACTCACGCCTTTGCATTTGAACAGTTAAAGTATCTCCCGGGCACCTAATAAAATATACCAGCCCTATATATTGCATTTGTGCACAATTACACAATTATACTATTATACAATTGTACAATTATATTTACCTATTACAAAGAGTGACAAGTACTCTTTAACAATTATCCATGATCATGCCATAATCTATGCAGTAACCACTATTCTTAATCAGGTTACCTATTACCATAATATATCAGTAAACCACTATTCTTAATCAGGTTACGTATTATCATATTAATCATGTATACATGTTAATCTTTTGATTTTTACCTTTTTATTATTTTTGGGTACCTAATCATTATTATTACCAAACATGGATCTAGATTTTCCATGCATTTATCTTTGTTTATGAATATGTCAAAAAGGGTATGTAACAGAACCTTTTTATGCATTTAATCACTTATTATGTTTATACCTAAACATATGTTACGAGCACACTCCTAAGAAACAATGTTTAAAGTAACTTTTGTTATTCAAGGCTTGAATGGTAGCAGACCGAGCCTAATGTAATAAATACATTATTGAATTACATAATCTGTAAATAAAAACCCATGACCTAAAGGCTCCATGGCAATTAGGCGGGTCCTACGTTGACCAATGCATATCTAGATTACGCTATGCGCTGTCTGCAGTAGCCTGGTTTAAATCTGTTACATTGTCATCGTTTTGCATTACTGATAACTTTGCACAACAACTTCCATGGGAAGCGGTTGACCTGTTAACCTACGCCGGAAACTTGTAACTTCCGAGCCGGCGGACTACGTATGTTTTTATATGAATCGCTGAGATAGCTAATGTTCCGCTATCGACGTGATGCTTTAGAATGGCAGTTCCGTGCCAGCATTCAAACATATCGGTCTCCCGACCGAACTGCATCTCTTAGTATGGAGTTACAGAATAAAGTTGTTATACCTTTTTTCAACTTATCTGTTTGAATCCTCTCCTTTAGTTTAAGAAGAACCACTCTACTAAGATATCACATAGGAGATGGAAGGAACCAGAAATACTTACGAATGACAGTCGTAAGGAGAAACAAAAGCTTTCGCAAAACGACGACTAAAGATAATACTATATGCAAAAGATATACGACGAGATATATCTAGATATATATATATTCTATATATATATATATATATAGATATACTATATATCTATATATAGATATATATATCTATATATATATATATATATATATCTATATATATATATATATATATCTATATATATATATATATATATATATATATAATCTATATATATATATATATCTATATATATATCTATATATATATGCTATATAGATATCTATATATATATATATATATATAGTATACTATATATATATATAATATATCTATATATAGTATAATCTATATATCATATATATATATATATATATATCTATATATATATCTCTCATATATATCTATGATATATATATCATATATATATATCTATATGTATATATATATATATATATATATCTATATATATATCTATATATATATATATATATAATATATATATATATATATATATATATATTTATATATATATATATAGTATGTATATATAAGATGATTTACAGCAAAGGTTTTGAAACTTAGATATCCATTCTCTATCTTATTCCTTGGTCTGCTGCATAATCCAGAGCTGCTCTTTTGGACACCTTTTAAAACGATAAATATATTTCCGAAAAGGAAATAATGAAAATTTGAAAAGAAAGTTACTACTTTGCTGAACTCTACTGTGGCTAACTGTTCGAACTGTGAATAAATTTCATGTGCAGACACGCCTCTAAATCACCAAAAACATAACAAAAATAATATGTTCAATAGTTGAAAGACTACACAAAACATTATATGAAATGCATGAAGGAGGATTTTTTTACGGAAGTTGTTTTGCCGTAAGTATATCGCCGGTAAAATTCATGTAATAAGTTACGAAAATATTCTTGATAGGTTTAAGTGATTTTCACAAACATTTTCTTATTAATGAATTCCTTCAGCTGATATGTCTTCGAAAATAAATGCAAATACGAAAAATCTGCTATGGTCTATTTAAAATTATACTATAGTAGATTCTTATCAACCGTGCATTTGACGTCTAAGCCAGTACCTTACGACGCTCCTGATTGGCTGTTGATAAGCCAATCACAGGTCTGGAAACTCTCAGGAGAGGTGGAACATACATCCTGAGGAATACTTTTGAAAGACGTATCCCTCAGGAGAGGTGGAACATAGATCCTTCCCATGTGAACTCTCAAGAAAGACAGAGTTTCCAGCCCTGTGATTGGCTTATCAACAGCCAATCAGGAGCATCGAAAGGGACTGGCCTGGACGTCAAATGCACGGTTGATGTGAATCAACTATAGAATTTTATATGTGCATTTGATATATCTACATAACATTTACAGTTGCCTAAAAAACTGTCGGTTACCCTACCGTATTTAACCATTTTATTTTCAAAATGATTGACTAGATTCATATGCAAACTATAACAATCCTCTGTTGACTTATTCACGGCAATGATCCTAGTTGTGATGAAGTACAAGGATTGGAAATTGGGTCAGAGATTGTACAGACATAATTGCATAAACATGAACCGAAACGTAAACCGACATATGAATTCTGATGACTTTGCTCTCCTTGCTGGTATATTAGCGAAGCTATCATATTATCAATCAGCTGAGCAGGATATAGTTTAATGTTACTAATTGATACTCCGTCGGAATATTAGATCTATAACGGAGAATTTTAGTTGAATATCCTGATTACTTGGCTCTGCTGACAGATAAAGCTACCAAATTATAATTAATCTGTATAGCAGGATATAGCTTAGTGTTACCAACTGATACTTCGTAGGTATTTCAGATCTAAAGCGGAGATAGTAGCACACGACAAGGATTTATGTAAAATATTTGTAGCCATCAAAAAGCATAGAGCCCTTTATTGTTTATCGTGGCACTAGAGGAAAAAAAATGCATGCTGGCAAAATGGACTTTGTCAACGACAAAAACTTGAAAGGACTACATCTAAAAGACGATTAAAAGATAATGAGTGAAATGGAGGAGAAAGGGCTGAGAATGAGTACAATTAAATCCAGAATAACATTGACATGGAAGAATGCAATATGAAAACAAGCGTGAAATGACATAAAATGCCAAACATAAATGTAATCTCTGATTTGCAATTATCTAAAGTGATAAAATTGGCTAATAACGAAAAGAGAAGGAAAGAGCATACCTAATAGAACGGGTAACGAGAAAACTAAATTATCAATATCTTTAGTGTGGTAAAGTAAAGAAAAAAAGGGTAAAAAAAATACATGAAGTGTCCTTAAACCTAGTGTTTCTAAAACAAAACACAAAAAGAAAAAAATGGGTACTTACAATATAATGGAGGGCGTCCTCAGGAGTGTAACAAAAGATCGCTAAAATTCAGAAAGAACATATTCCCTATCGAATCCAAAATCTGTGGAAAGACGGAGACGAGATTTCGTTTGTTGAGGTAATGTCAAAAGTGATAAAAAGGTTTTTGCATTTATATAAAGTTTTCTCATTTGAAAATTACATTTTGTCAATGTATCGACAACAAACTTGTAGGGGTGGGCGCTCTCCGGCAGTAACGCAAAAAATTCGAGCATCCCTTGCAAAGTATTCACCTCAAGACGGGATATGATTTTACAAAAAGGAAACTCTCTCTCTCTCTCTCTCTCTCTCTCTCTCTCTCTCTCTCTCTCTCTCTCTCTCTCTCTCTCTCTCTCTCTAGATTTTCTTTTAAATCAATATCAGCAAGTATTTTCACTTGTTTTTGTTGTGAAGCATTATTTATCAGTTCTACCATGAACGAAAATCATCGAATTAAGCCATGGCCTAAAAACAGTAAAAGTGCCTAATTCTTACTAAACATTAAATCCCTCGCGAAAGGAGCTGAAGAGCTTCCGGGAGTGGCACAAAAGCCCCTAAGGACAAAAGCACTTGGGACAAAGGATTCCTCGTCGAAAAAGGGGGGACAAAAGTCCCTCTGTTAAAGTGCAAAGCAGGATAAGACCTGGTGATAAAATTTGCATTAAAAGGAAAATGGCAGCATGCACTGAAAAGGGCTACGAAATTGGCTTTATAGTGTTTAATCTTTTGTTTTTTAACTGATCTTCCGAGGCTCATGTAAAATTAAAGGTTAAATCAAATGTTAGTTTTGATTATTTCATGAAAATTCGTAATGAGTATGGTTTTACTTTATCAATTATCCACCGGGGTCATTTTTCTCTCTAAAAGGTTCACATTATTCTGGTTTATATTTCACATCTATTAACCTATCCATGTGCATACTTATCCAATGTAGCACGAAGGAACAAGTACTTGAGAATATCCTTAAATTCACTGTAGAAAAGAAGTGAAACAGGGACTTGGAACAAGTACTTTCGTAGTGTATTCTACATTTTCAAGTGCACACTGAATATAATAGAAGTTGGACAGCCTTTATATACAAAAACAGAAAGAAAGGGCGGGGTTACTTTGTTAATCTGGGGGCGTGTTCTTTAAGCAAAAGAGATATGGAAAGAGGATCAAGGTATAATCAAGGATGGAGATTTAAATTCCTTGTTGACGTGGCTTCAGTAAAAATGCACTCCAGCAGATTCCTTTTTCAGTTATCATTAATCCTGCAGATTATTGAGGAATTATCCCAGTTAATAGCATGGCGTGTCCTAAGCCAGATATGTGTATATATATATATATATATATATATATATATATATATATATATATATATAATATAGTTATAATGTACAATGGTCTAATAAAAGGAAAATAAAAAAAAAACATCTGGTAACGTGACCGACCTCAAGCGTCTTCCACGACCTGGCATCTTTGTAGCTAATTCAAGTTATTCTAGGCTAAAACCAAACGCTGGGATACCAAAATAGAGCCTTTATTTCCCCCAAAAAAACTTAGATAAAAAAAAGGAAATGGAAATCCTCGAAACATGAAATACAATCATTCCTAGTAATAACCATCTCCATTAAAATGCCACACACCACCTCTCCATACCAACAAATAAGTTCAATCACTATTTCTATTTTCGCAAAAATGAAGAGGTAACAGTGTCAGTCAGAGAATTCATTTTATGTGGCGACATTCGAATCCATCTTTCTGGATGGATCATCTGTGCTAACTCTAGAGACTCCCACCACAGATCACTCAACCGTTTCTTATCTAGAATAGACGCTTTTCGCCTGCAGTCTCATTATATTACACTGTAAGGAGCCCTAGTGTTCGTATGTACGAACTCATTAAATTGTTCTAGAAGGTTCTATGAAAACGCCTTGACCAGCAACTAGGTCAACTTACGCACTCGCGCTCTAGCCTCTGAGGCTTGACAGTGTTTGCCTTCGTCGGCGGTGTCGTCCATCCACCCAAAGAATATTCGCTGATACCTTGAAGCTTTTCCACAACACCTGGGACTGTTTGTTGAACATCCCAATAGGTTCACGACAGAGTCCGTTGCACCCTATATTTAAATTTCTATCGTTTTCAGTAAGGGAAGATATAAAGAGAAACAGCAGTCATCTGTTCATAAATTATATAATACGCTATATTATCATTATATATATTATATAATATATATAATTAATATAATTATATTATATTATAAAAATAAATATATATATAGTTTTATATATAAATATCTATCTATATATATATATATATATATATATATATATATATATATATATATATATATATATATATATATATATCCGGCAAGATCCAACATGAATACCGGGACATCCCGGGCACTTGAATTTATAAATAATGTTAGATCTCATGAAGGTCTACAGTTTATCCTTGTAGTTAAAGAATACGCCAATCTTGAGTGGATTGATTGGAATCAATTGAATCTTAAGGCATCCAAATTCTTGTTCAATTATTTGTTTAAGGTTTGTTGAAAACTTGCTGTCCGAAATAAACGGGATTGTGGCAAATATATTTTTCTTTGGGACATTATAAGAGGGTGTCGGATTAGAGAAGTGTTGTGACAGTAGTCTGTTAATTACGTTAAAAACCAATTTTTTAAGATATGAATTTTGTGAGAAAAAATTGACTAAAAACAAAATCTCATTATGAAACAGAGACCAACTCGAAGAATATCGAAGGGCCCTATAAACTAAAGTATAAATAGAGTTTAATTTAAAATTCTTAAAACATGAACTATTGTAGTTGTTAGCGAGTCCTGTATATGTTTTTTCCGATACACAGATGTAGTAAAATCACCATTGTCTCTGCTTACATTGATATCTAGAAATGGTAGACAATTGTTGTTTTCTTTTTCTATGGTGAACCTTATATTTCCATATTGACTATTGATATGGTCCAGAAACATCTCACCTTGCCAAGATTCCTTGAATAGTGCAAATGTGTCATCAACATATCGTCTATAATAGAAAGGCTTACATATATCTGGACAACTAGTTAAAAAGTTGTTTTCTAAAAAAAGACATAAAAATATTGGCGAACACAGGCCCCAATGGGGAGCCAATGGCAACTCCATCGACCTGCGAAAAGAGTTGGCCATTAAAAACAAACATAGAGTCTTGCACAAGCTCAAGAAACGTCTTAAAAAGTTGTCTATTAAAACCATTAAAAACTACATGATCGTCTTATAAAATCTTGTCTAAAATAATGTTGATAGTTTCCTTTAAAGGCACATTTGTAAAGAGAGATTCTACATCAAAGCTTGCCATGTGTAGATCACCATCTTGTAAAACTATTTCTTTCTGAAACTTATATCCATTTTTAAGTGAGAAATCATTGTAAGCAAATTCACCGAGTATTGAGACCAGGTATTTCGATATTGTATAAGAAGGGCTGTTATAGGCTGCCATAATGGGTCTAATAGGAACTCCTTCCTTATGTATCTTAGGGAGTCCATATAAAATACTAAAAGAGGAGCCTGTCACAAATAGTTTCTGATATGTAGTTTCATCTAAAATACCTTCATTTTTTTTATTTTCTCAAAAATATATTAATTTTGTCTTCTCTTTTGTAAATGTCCAAGAAGTTTGGTTCTCCATGTGATCGAAATTTAGTGTTGTCAGCAAGAATGTTATTAACCTTATCAATATAGTCTTGTTTATTTAGTATTATCACACCTTTTCCTTTATCTGGTTTACAAATAACCAAACTATCCCGTTTGCCTAGTTTCTGTGAGATACTCAAATCCTCTTTCTTGAAGAACGGGGTCCAAGACACTTTTAACCTGGTATAAGTCTTATGCAAGAGAAACGATAACTTTTGTTGCAAACCGCTTAAATCATTGACTAAATTTAAACCCTTGAGTCGCTGAAAAAGCACTTCGAAAGGAAAATAGAAGTCTGCATACTTAGGTCTGTAGGATGGCAAACAAAAATCCAAGCCAAACGAGAGCAAGAACTCCTCTCTCTTGGAGAGAACATAGTCAGACAAATTAAAAAGCCAAATGGGATACAGTTTTAGAACGGGCCAGAAACTGAGTAAACCAGAATTTTCCAATATAAAAAAACCATGCTTCTATATGTAAAATCGAAGTTAATAAAAAGCATTTCTCCATTATTGGTGGTACAAGCCATAGTGATTACCTAACAACCCTTGAGTCCTTATACATCAAACGGCTTGTTCCTTCTTTGAACTCTAACGTTTCCGCTTCTCCTCTTTATCTAGCATAACTGAAGTCGTAGGTTGGTGTGAAATTTTGGTCATTCGTTCTTCTCCTTCTCCTTTGAGTGGTTTGGCGAGAACTGGGTCTTTTTTACTGTAAGTTATAATTTTTATAAGTAACTATTTTTTTTTCTTTCTTAACTTTATTTTTAAAATATTTTTTTGCAAATTTTAACAATTCTTATGTTATTTTTACAGACTGAAGATGCACATAGAACATGTGCGAAACGTATCATGTGAATAAACTTTGGCCTATTTGATGTGTTTTGTGGACCCTGCTGTATGCTTTTATATATCTTCACCTGGAATCCGTGTATATATATATATATATATATATTATATATATATATATATATATATAGATATATATATATATATATATATATATATATATATATATATATATATATATGTTTATATATATAGTATATATATACGTATATATATATATATATATATCATATATATATATATATATATATATATCTATATATTATATATATATATTAAATTATATATTAATTATATATATACATATAATATTATATTATTATATATAATTATATATAAATATATATATAATATATATATTATATTATGTATATATATATATATAATATATATATATATATATATATATATATATGTTAATTAATAATTATATATATATATTATATTATAATACATTATATATTCCCATGGCTTAATCAAAACAAACCTATAAAGCATAAAACTTCAGTGATATCCCCATGTACGCCCAGTAACGATACGAGTTCCGCACTGACCCATTCACATCAAAAGGCGTAACTCATCACTCTTACAAAATTTTATAAATGACTTAATATAGAGAGTTATCTGTTTTAATAGCCATTCCATGCCTTCTGTTCGTCGTTCTAAAACTTTTGATTCCTTATGTTTCAAAATTTCATTATTAAATACCCTAATTAAATACCCTTTCATCTCTAGCATTACCCTTTTATCGTCATTATGCATTATCTCGTTTCCACATAGCTATAAAATTTTACAATTTAGCACGAAAAATCCATCGTATGAACCTATGTATTTCTACTCATTTTTTCTAACATCCACACATTACTCATAACTTTTTTCAAAGAAAAGCTGACACAGTAGTCCTCACGTAAGCTAAGAATGAAGGATGGTTTCCTTCAGGTTTCATTATTTTTAAAACTTTACTTTATGTAGATGAAGCAAGATGTGCACTTATGAAAATTTTGAAATCATTTTCTCAAAAATACAATGACATAATACCACAATCAGAATTTTAGGACAATGAATACATACAAGGTAACACATAGTATTCGCAAATGTTACAACTGAAGAAGGAATATAATAATGTACGCCTTGTAAAACGTAATCATAACTGCAGCATCATTTAGGGCTTGTCAGCCCAAAATGATGGCATTGAGGGGTCCAAAGGCAAATCTGCCTGCTGAAAGGCAGGTTTTAGGAAAAGGTGAAAAATAAATAAATATAAGAAAATAGGAAAAACCCTATACTCCTGAATTTAGGAAACGTCAGCAGAAAGGAGGAATGAATTTTCTCTTTGCTTAAAACATTTGAAGATCTGAAGAATCCACCACTGCATTAACTGTAGCCAAGATAAAACTACTATAAAACCGATTAGTATTTGACTATTAGCAGCAGCAGCCTGCCTTATGTTACGAGCAAAACCAGGGGAACACGTAAAGAAGAGTGGAAGTGCATTAAAGTTAGTAATAAAAACGAAGAGAAGAGTAAGCAAATGAAAATAATTGTTATTGACAGCATAAAGGAAAAGCGTTATTTAGGAACCTATTGGCAAAAAGCTAAGTTTATCTTTATGCTTGGATACCTCAAACATTTAACAATACATATAAATAAGCGAAAATAAGTTTAACTATAAAGACACCGTCAAATGGTTAAAAACTCCTTCATTTTCATTTCCAATGCATAAAGTTCCATGTGTAACAATTCAAATCCAACAAAATGTTTCATTACATACAAAAGTGTTCGACAGGAGAATTTCAAGAAAAATCAGAAAACGAGAAATAAAAATTTAATACATAGCTCTAAAAGCCCTCTCCGTTCGGTTAAAAAATGAAAATCATGGAGTAATATTCTAAATTCTTGCATTTTACCAATTTTGATGTAAATCTTTGAATTAATTCAGCACTTAAACGCTTTCCTTTTCATATTCAAAATTAAAAATTAATTTAATTCTATTCCCCTTGACGGTTTCATCATATCAATTAGTTGCTTTTCAGTTCGATTCAGATTGTATTGATATTCAAGGGTATAAAATGTAATGCAGCGTAATTCTTTACACATAACACTAGTTGGAAACAGCAGAAATGATTAAAATGGAGGTTTTTTATTGGTTTCTGGAACTTGCCTTTGCTTTTGTAAGCATACAAATATTTACTTTTCGACAGGATATAATTTCAGCATACACGCACACGCGCGCGCACACACACACATATATAAATTATATATATATATATATATATATATATATATATATATATATATATATATATATATATATATATGTGTGTGTGTGTGTGTGTGTGTGTGTGTGTGCGTGTGTGTGTAGATATATACAATGTACATCTAATGAAACTCACTACATCTTCACAGGTAGTGTTTTA
>NC_061108.1:89712908-89717908 GCF_015104395.2 Macrobrachium nipponense
CTACTACCACCGGTAGGTCCTGCGTGTCGTAAAATGCGAAATAGAATGGCAGCTGCTGCCTTGCAGTCTTACTTTTGAGTAAAAGGTTAGGCCTACCGCCAATAACTGTGGAAACTGCTGCCTTGCAGGTGGACTTTTAGTCAAGGCGAGGACCACCGCCAATAACTGTGGTTGATGACGACAAGGGTATGCGGTTGTAAAAACCCCGTTGCCATCTATAATGTTTTTAGGAATATAGAGCATCAGACAACTGACCCCTTAATACGTATGTATATATATATATAGATAGTTATATATATATAAAATATATATAATCTATAGATAAAAAAAACTTTATTAAAATTGTGTTTACCGGCAAAATGTGGATAATTGCCAAATTGTACTTTTGCAATTAATTTTTTTGCCTTTGTGTACATTTTGCAATTAATTTTGCCTATTGTGTACAATTTGCAAGCGCTTGTGCGCTTGCAAATTGTACACATTTGGCAATTATCCACATTTGGCGTAACATATATATATACATATATATATATATATATATATATATATATATATATATATATATATATATATATATATATATGTGTGTGTGTGTGTGTGTGTGTTTGTGCGTGTGTGTTATGAAGATATATAAATATGTGGTCTATATCATACTGATGCTTATAGGTTGCGTAGATAGTGCTTTCACATTCAGCTGTTTCGCAAGGAGTGCGGACTATATCCAGATGAATAAGCTATAATCAGATGAATAAGCGCACAGCTCTGTACTGTTTGCGCTTAGTGGCATATGCTAAGCACAACCTGGCACCTCTTCAGCTTTTTTATTCGCCCTGTTATAATCTGAAATATTCCGATCGCCTGTGGTCACGAGTCGGGTTAGCACATGGTGACCGTTGACCTGGACAGGGTCCGTTCGGGTGCACAGCGACAGCGTTTCTTTGTGTGATGGAAAATTCCTGTTGCATTCTTACATTCTAATCCTGGTTATGATCAGATTATGTGGGCGCGACTTGGAAACGTGCGTGCGTTGGTGTGTCACAGTACGTTTTGTTGGAAAGAAAATGGAGGTAAAATAACTCATTCTAACCTGAACTTTGTTACCGCTCATTTGAGCTGTGCAAACTATCTTTTTGGAGATGGTTTCTCCTGTTGGCTGTAAGTGAGTAACAAGATTTAAGAGATTATCCTTTTTGTACGCTGTGTTTACAGGCCATACTAAAATGATGTTTTCTTTTGCTAGTTGATTTTACGTTTGACTGTGTCCATTTATTTTTTATATGATCTTTTTATTACCGGTTTACTTATGCCATTTCCATGAACTTTTATATTTATGTTATAATGCCTCTTTCACAGTGACGCTATATGTGAACTCTAGTCAATAGACACAATGTCCTGGGTGAATGAGCATTTAATGAGAAGTGGTGGTCAAATCACCGAACTGACCAAAGACCGATTTGTTAACTGGTATGAATTAGTATGACTTACTTTAGTGGTAATATGATGTTAGGGATTTGGTCTTACGAATTTAGTTTTGTCCCCAGTTTTGTTTGAGATCCCATTTTCTTTGTTTGGTTCATAATTTATTATGCCTGGTTCTTATTTTTTTTTTTGTGTGGGGGGGGGGGGGGGGGGGGGGCGTGTGGCGGCCGGGGGAATCAGAGTATATGACTCTTCTTTTTTCATTTTAATCATTTTTTGTTTTGATGCCTTGTTCGATTTTCGAATAAAGTCTATTTTTATAACCCAAGCCTTAAATTCAGTGACCTAAGTTAATTAGGAATTATGATAGAGAGAGGATCTGTCGTTTTCTTCCTCACCCGAGCAGGTGCGCCATCAGAAACCTCAGACGGATAATGAATTTGCGATGTAAGAGCATTTTTTAGTTGATGTAACTTGCAATGTGTCCCATGGACACCAACAAAATTGAGGATACAATCCTGACTCGTTTCCTCTATTGAGACATTTTCCAAAGAGTTGATATCTCATAATAGGTCCTGTTTTATAGAACACGTGATGCGGATTGTATTTTAATGGAAAACAAGAAGCGTATAGTTTTGTTACCCTTGAGACAGATATTAAATGAAGATTTTTTCTTCATTGGACTTTTTACTACACACTTTTATAATCCTATATAACACGGTCGTAGAGTAGACGATATTTTAAAGTGCGTAGTAAGCGTGGTTCAAAGGGCAGGAAAACGATGATAATGTTTTCCTTTCATTGAGAGATAATCCCTATCAGGCGTTCTGTGAAAAAAGGATTTTTGAATAGGGCACCATCTATCTGCCAATAGAGTTTTGTCTCCTAGTGATTACTTTTTTTTCTTCTGTATGCTCGCATATATTGTGCTAGCATATGGACTGTAAATTTCGATTTCACAGAACTGGGCTTTTGGAAAACGTCCCAATCCACGAACTCTGTCTCATTCTACCTTGTGATATTTTTTATTTAACTCTGTGCACAAACATATTCATAATGTATGTATATACGTATATATATATAAATATAAATATATATATATATATATATATATATATATATATATATATATATATATATAATATATATATATATATAAATATATATATATATATATATATATATATATATATATATATATATATACGTATGTTGTATTATTTTTGTATTTATAAATTAACCTAGCATTATATATTTTGTTGGTTATCTACGGTTTTCCTGTACTGTACAGAAAAACCGTATGCCTATTACGTAACATTAGTATGTCTATTAGATAACATTAGAATTCAATCAATCTTTTATTTTGATGAATGTTGTTATTGAAATCTTTCATCAATAAGGGCGCAATAGAAGTCACATTAACATTTTTTTGTGTTCAATATTTGTGCATTTATTGCTCGCCTTTGTAATTTCATAGTTTCAGGAGATATCTCAAAACATGAGTGATACTAATTACACGATTGCCAGAGTAGGTTTGAGAAATATTCTAATATTATTTTCGAGGCAATATAGACGACTTATTATACCTTAGTTTACAATATTTTTTTTCTTTTATTCTGCTTATTCTATTACAATAGAATATTTTCAGTCAACAACCGACATGTTAGGCAAGGTAATAAATCTAAAGTATGTGTTTAAAACAGAAAAGAAAACGACACGGATTTTATTTGTCTAGTTCGTTTTAACTATGGTACTCTGCTTGTGTGGATATAGGCACAGGCGAAACAAAAAGATTACGAAATGTCTATAAACACAGATATGCTAAATCAGTGGTTCCCAAACTATTTTTTGGCCATGCTCCACCTAATCACTTCTAAAATCCTGATACCCCTGTGGTGATACATAATTCTTATTATTCAAAATGTTAACTCAAATTAACGTGGAGGGAGCCTAAAAGCCATTATCGACTTAATTTAATCATGCAAACAAGCTTCCAAAGAACATGTACATACACACAAGTATTTTCAAATATCCATATTGTGTATACACCTATTTATTAAATCGCGAACGCACTCATACTCACACAAACCTGCTAGAAAAAAAATCACTGTTAATAACTCGTTCTCGAAATGCCGGGCACCCCCATAAAAACCAAATCACTCTCCACCCACACCCCCGCGCCCAACGTTGGGAACCACTGTGCTAGATGGTTTTTTTACTTTATACAACAGTTAATGAGCGTCATTTTGTAGGAATAGTCACCCCTTTCCCACCCCTTCTCATCCCCTCCCTACTGGGGCTGAACTTGGACTTAATCAAGCATTGTATGGCATTGGGAGAGTTACTATTCACCTCAGCGACCCTCGAAAACTATCGTTATCGGTTATTTTTACATTTCACTCCCATCGGTGTCAGTGAGGTCTTACCCTGCACAGTATTCTTATCTACATAATATATTATAAGCATACTAACTTTGGCTGAAATTGGTCAATGCGTTTCAAATGTATGTGGCATATACACATATATACATACAAACATACATACATCCACTTATGTATGTACGTGTATATATATATATATATATATATAATATATATATATATATATATATATATATATATATATATATACTTACGTGTATGAATTAAATTAGAATTCAAATTAACAAGGACATTTTCATTGACAACGACACTTTTACGGCTATAGTGAGGAATTTACCGACATGAAATTTTGACGTTAAATGTAGATAATCAGCATTACAATGATTACGGATTTTGATGACATCATTCTTCAGCCGCGAAAACGGAAGGTCAACCGCTAAATTGCTTTTGTGAGCAAATTGTCGAGCTATGACGCATCTGCATGCATGCAGTCCTCGTCCTTGGCGGAATAACGAAGGTGTTGGAGCATCTTCAGAGTTCTGTGGTTACCTGAGAACGCTGTGCATATCGTCACGGTCATCATCGCTCATTACATTCCGTTTTACGATCTTAAAATGGACATCATCTCAACACTAAAACTTGATAATGAGTATTCTATGATTTATCAAAAAAAAAAAAAATTCAAATACCAAACTTATAATCAACACTTCGAATTCACGGAAAATATATAAAAATCTGTATACAGCATGTTCTTTTAACGTATAAATGTAAAAAATACGTATCTCCGATTTCTTTGTCCTTGTAGCCCTACTGATGCTGTATATCTTCTTACAGTTGGTGCCATTACTCTACGTAGGAGTTCACCTTCTTTATAACGACTTCAGTATATACCGTTTTAACGTACAAGGACAGAAGGTGTTCATATTTGCGTGTCTGTATTAAAATTGCAGTAATAAAAGGTCACACTTAGAGTGGTTTCACCAAGATAGGAATTTCAGTCTTGCTGCACTAAACGAATCCAGTCGTTTTTTTTTTTTTTTTTTTTTTTTTTTATCTGAAAGGCAGATGCAATCAGGTCGTAAAGTAAATGGGATCGTATATAATCTTTTAACCTATTGGGATTCAGAAAAATAGATAAATATTCGGTATACACTATTGTGAAAACTCGTAAAAGTATAATTTAAAGAGAGGAGACAAATT
>NC_061108.1:89720408-89750408 GCF_015104395.2 Macrobrachium nipponense
ATAGTCACAGAGGATAGGAGACAAGAGGTGAGTTTAAGGAGCTGTCGTAGTCAGTAAAAATATGGAGACAGAGTATAAGATGTCAGAAGCAATATCATATTGCTCCTTCCAACAGGAGGAACAAATCCACAGTTCAATTTATCTGAAAGAACTTACACAAAATATCTCACCAGTTGTCTTGTCAATAATGGAGCTTCGAAGTAATCTAAACATTTCCCTGTACTTTAACGTTTTTCAAAGCATCTTAGTTATTTTTGCTTCAATAACCTGAAATGTTATAAAGTTCCTTAAAACAATAGTTCAAACTTAAAAAAACTGTGAAGCTCAACCCAAGCTCAATGAACTCCCATAACCGAATGTCTTTCTTTAGTGCAAATATATGTAATATTTTAGGCAGATATTTTCTTAGAGCTTTTTTTTTTTTTCTTTTTTTTGAAACAGAAAACCAGGTTCTCGTTCAGAAAAAGGGATTGTATTCAATTATTTATTTTCAAACATTTTCTTCAAATATTCAAAAAATTTGTCATGAAGGTTCCTCGTAGTACTATGAATATCAACCCAAATGATTATAAATAAGAGATTGATTTTCAAGCCACGGGGGAAAAAAAGACTAAAGTAGAATACGTACGTATCTCTATTGCATATTAATTTCCTAGCATCAGGGTATCTTTAAAACGGACACTTCTGGTATTTGTCTAAATTACGATTTCCTACGTTTTTGACAAATGGACAAAAGGAAATAACGCTCTCTGTGCCTTTTAATAAAATTTGTATATGCGGTGAGTAAAAAGGAAAACCAGAAGTTTATCTATAATGGTTCTTGAATAAATTTACGAAACTCACGAAAGCGGAAAGTCCTTCAGACGATGAAAGATGACTTCTCCGGGATTTAAACCAACTTTACAAATTGTGCATACAGGCAGAGTGGCTTTTCAGACATTGATATCATCCTTGAAGCGTGATGACATTTACTGAATATCAAAGACAATTATGATCATTATTTATCGTAAATGAATATAGATTCTTGCGGAATATGTCAATGGGCCATGAATTCGCCGATTCCAGCTTTCGAAAAGTTTATTTCAGGAAGGGAAGAAGCTAAAATAGGGAGTAGAATTGATAATGAATAAGAAAAATGAGTAGAAGTGAATACAAACCATTATAAGTAGATAACAAAAACTCACACTAGATATCTACGAATAACAAACAAAAATTACGATTTAAGATAAACATCGTCCACCCAATTCTTACACGAATTTTCTAGATCCACATTTTCAAGATGGCGACTATGCCGAACATCATTTCCATTCTGTACCTGATCTGCCTGACAGGATTTGTGGCATCCCAGGGCGTCAGGAGTCCTCCTCCAGTAAGGTAAGAAACAACTGATAACGAGTACTTTTGAAATAGCAACTACAAAGGACAAATGGTGACTGAAATTAAGTCTTATGAAGTTTGTTGAAATTTATATGTATTCTCGTCATAAGGATTATGAAAAGGGGATATTTCGATGTGATAATAAAAAAAAAGCCTTTGTAAAATTGTTGCATGAAAATGATACTTGTTCATGAAGTGTTACAACGAACGACATTGCCGTATAAATACATAATTAGCCATTCGTGTACTTTCAAGTTCCCTACATATCCAATTTTTCACTTAACTCTCCACTCTTAGATACATCCTTCAAATTGTAATGTTTGATTTTCATAATAAATAATGATTTAATTCGAAGACTGTAAGATAGGGAGAAGCTCTGTTATGAAGATATATATATATATATATATATATATATATAATATATATATATATATATATATATATTATATATATCTATATATATATATATATATGGCATACAACATACACAAAGGAATTACATGTCGTAACCTTATATATCACGTTATTGAAAGGAACTTCGACATTGAAAAACCAGTCATGCTTGATTGCTTTCCTCACCAGGTCATAAAGAAAGCATTCTTTTGCGTGTTGGTAAACGTAGAGATTAGTATCAGAAGTGTTTTGAATTACTAAAGAAATTATATCTATTCACGTCTTTTCGTCCATCAGATGTCGAGGAGGATTCACTGTCAGAAAAGCAGATCAAAGAAGTCTTACTGCTGGACGAAAAGTTGGTTTTCAGGTTAGAATCTGAAGCTTCTTTCTTATTCAAGAGTGTTTTTTACTTCAAAGACGTCCTATATCTAATCGGGTTGTTTATATTCATTCTCAGGAGTTGATTTACTAAGCTGAATGTTCTTTTCAATAAGCTTCTAAAGTTAGAGAGAGAGAGAGAGAGAGAGAGAGAGAGAGAGAGAGAGAGAGAGAGAGACGAGACGAGAGAGAGAGAGAGCGAGAGAGAGAGTAGAGAGAGAGAGAGACCGTAGTGTTTCGTATTAGCTTTTTCCAGGGGGCAGGGACTGACATGGATGTGTGTAAGCTTTCTGTATCTATCTGCCTTTCAAAGGAAGTTTGTCTTCTTGTCCCGATTATCCAAAATATCCTTACAGGAAGTCTTAACGAACATAGGAGGGTGGTCCCAGTCAACTAACGATTTCCAGGCTCCTTGCAACGGGGTTTACTACTTTTCTTTTCACGCCATCTCTCCGCAAAATGACGACTTCACGTGAGTACTTCTGTAAATATTTTGCTGTTTTCACTCACTGAGATTATGCTCGTGGAGCATTCATCACAGATATTAAATGTAAAAGGACGCACCAAATCTGAATAGTTATTAACCATTTTTTAGGAATCTTGTTTTTGATCAAAATTATATCATCCCTGAAGTTATAATCTCATTAAAGGGTTAGCGAATGGAAAATGTCCAGTTTTATGCGTCATTCATACAGCTCTCCTATCACTATAGATAAAAAAATTAAACCCCTTCTTTAGCTAAGACCTCAAATTCTCTCCTAACATTATTAAGGCAAATTTCCACCTTAGGCTGGCACTCATGAAGGGAGGAATCTATCAAGTTACGGCCTACGGCAGCAGGAATGATTACCAGCAAGGCTCTAACTCAGTTCTGCTCATTTTAAATGCTGGAGAAAAGGTCCATCTGGAATTGCAAGGGGGAACGATTTACGAACACCCATTCAACGAGGCCTATACGTCTTTCTCAGGATTTTTGGTTGAGGCCATTTAATATGTTTATCTCCCTGATTTGCGGGTGACAGAGATCTAACTCTAACAATTATTTTTCTTCGAATGGAAAGACTCATGTAATGAAAGCGAATGCAAATGAACGACATAAAAAGCATCAGTAACTTCTAGAAGATTAATTTCATCTAACATATAATAAATTTCCCTCCACATCCTCTAGGTAATACAGAAGGTAGAAATAACAGTCTGAAATAACTCTTAACCAACTGGTTTCAGGATTAAGCAAACAGAATATAGCAACTATTCTTTTTTCCAGATTAAGACATCACATCTTTGCTTGGTTATGTAGTCGTTCATTATCAATAGCTGTTTCTTTCAATGCTTTCACTTCAAAAGGCACTTTCTTTTCCTTTCGTTGAGGTCTTATGTAATCTCATATTTTACGGTAATCAAAAATACTCACTTCCCAATTCATGTTAGGGATGCCAGAGTACAGTTGCTTATCAACCTTCCCACGATTGAAGATTATGATGCCAACTTCCGGTTTGTCTTTCTTTATGGGCACGTTGCCCACATCCTAAAATATTTAGCTTCCTAAAATGCACTAATTCTTCATGAATTGTATCAATAATGATTCAAATTTATGATCCAAAAATGAAGTAGCTGTTTGAGTTTCTGTGTTGTATTACCTGCTAAGTGAATATTTGGAACCTAGAAACACGATTGTCACAATAAACTAACAATGAAATTTGAAATGTCGAGATGTGTGACTTCCCTCGTCCTTCTGTTAATAGTGAATTTCTTATTCCGAGAACATTTAAGAAAGTCAGTCGGTTCTTATACGCTTTCCACTTTAAATGTACTGAGACCTATGAAGTCATTCAGCGCTGAAAGGGAAACTGGGTAGAAAGGTTTTCAAGGCGTAAAAGGAGGACAACCTGGCAGTTGCACTGTGAAAGAACGTCTTACGAGAGAGGAAAATACAAGTCACTGATACTGATAAACATCCGCCATAAATATACATTAATATACATCCATGCACACACATATACATATATATATATATATATATATATATATATATATATATATATATATATATATATATATATATATATATATATATATATATATATATATATATATTTATATATATATATATATACATATATATATATATATATATATATATATACATATATATATATATATGTATATGTGTGTGCATGGATGTGTATTAATGTATATTTATGGCGGATGTTTATCAGTATCAGTGACTTGTATTATTTTCCCCTCTCGTAAGCGTTCTTTCATCATATTATATATATATATATATATATATATATATATATATATATATATATATTATATTATATATATATATATGTGTATATATATATATATATATATATATATATATATATATATATATATATATATATATATATATTATATATATATATATATATGAATGTTTCATCACATCACCGTGGGGTATGTACAATCATTAACCTACAAATGTCGTTCAACATCATATTCACTCTGCTTCGTTAATATCACCGATATTATAAGTCATATTCCTGAAGTAGCGTGAATTGGATATTAAACGACATTTGTAGCTTTATGATCGTATATATATTCCAGGATAATGGTGTGTAATGAAAACATGGGCAAAGGAAAATATAACAGAGAAAGAAACAATTCTTTTTAATAATATATATCAACACAAGTCGTTCGTATTTTGAAAAGAACATTCTTGGGAAGAAAGGTCACTGTCGGTTCGTCAGAGTATGGAGGTCCACACTAGACCTTCAACTCCCTATTAACCCACCTCAGTACAGGCTGTCTTAGGGCTTTGGCCCGTGCTAACATAAGAAGAAAAATGATAATTTCATGAAGTCAAAGAATAACAATGAGAACAGAAAAACTCGTAAATATTGGAAATACACAACTGCACTACAGCCATCCTTTCTATATCCTACTCCCTCTCATTTTTATTTTTATTTAACCCATTATTTCCATGGTGGCTTAATTAACTCTTTCTCTCTCTCTCTCTCTCTCTCTCTCTCTCTCTCTCTCTCTCTCTCTCTCTCTCAAAATCCTTATCATCATAACTCGCACCCTTATATCTTCAGTTCTTTAGTTAATAATACAATGTCAAGGTCAGGGTTCTTATAGACGTAGTTGTCTTGTTTACTCATGAAAATATTTATTTCATTTGGTATATAATAACATAAACATAATCCATCATTTGAAAATTTATCTTGATAGTTCGCTTCACTTAATTTAATTATTTGAAATTTTTCTCCCTCATCTAACTCAAAGAATAGATTTCCCCACCGGTATAATTATAATTTACCGAGAGAATAAGAAACAGCTGTAAAAGATTTGTGTAATTTAATCTTTAAAGAGGACTTCACCTTGAATGGTTGCAATTATTGGAGGCTCTTCAGGCTGACTGTATCTGAAAAATTATGTTACTGTGATTTATGCATGAATAACTTTAACACCATTGTAACCTCTATAATTATAGTCTATCAAATAAAGGACCCTCTTACGTTAAATGTGTAAGAAACTTTAGGTTACTTTATCAAACATAGTTTTGAAACATCCCTTCCCTTGAATAGCGTCGCAGGTACATTCATAACTTACAGCAGAAATAAAAGTTCTTTCCCATCTTACTCAACTTATCATATTCATGACCTGAATCATTATGCAGATAGCCAAGCCATTTGTGACGCTAATGGATTAACATATAATTACCCGCTTTGAAAACACGCGGACCACTTCATTTTAAATATTCATATAAATATGTTCATGATTAGTCGATCATTATATTCACATAACCTGTAAGCTCATTGTGATACGATCCGTTGCTCAAGCAAATCATGACTAAGATACCGTGCAATATGTATTGTTTTTTCAGGGTCCTTTGCGACGGTCACGTCTCTTCTACACTTTCAATAATTTTTCTAACTTTTCGTCCTGTTACCCGCCATCCATTTTGTTTCATTTTTTATGTAGTTCCTCACTAATACGTTTTTACAGGCAACGGCAACTGCTAGATTCAGAGATGGATGAATTTACCGTAAGAGCGTATAGAAAGCAATATCACCCACCATCCTTCAAACGCTATCAAGCTTTGTCATCATCATTACTATCAAGTAAACCTTGAGTATATAGCAATATTTTTGCGTGTTTAGTTTAACATCGTAATCCATTTAATACCGATTGTGAATTTTTTTTTTCAAAAAAAGCCCATTTAGATGGCAGGAAATATTTTGAATGCAAGAAAAAAAATTATATACAGGAAATACAATGACAGATTCATCTCTCAATCATGAGAGTGAAGTTTCTACATTTACTGCATCCTAACTCTCCCTTCCATCTCAAAGAACTCTTTTCATCATAAAATGCATAAGAAAGACAAACAGCAAAGTTGACATAATATAACCCTGTAGCACCCCCACAGATTACTATAAATTCACTTGACAAGAATATCATCACTGACCTTGCATATACGTCATTCCCAGGCAGTTTCATCCACCTATACATATTTAGCAAGACTGCTATAGTTTTCACGGCCTACTATAATGCTGGCTTGTAAACCTTGTCAAAAATAATGCTCCTTGTAAGCAACATTGACCATCAGAAAGGAATTACTAAACTCCCAACTATACTGTACGATGAACGGTCATCAGAACTGCTCAAGTTACATGCAGAAGAAACTTAAAATCCTTTATATTTAAGGCAGTCAAATGGAAGTGCATGGTAAAGAAAGTGATTCCAATTCACAAAATAAATTCATATATCATAAAAAGAATGTTTTTCACAAAATAAAAAGAATACATCTATATAATTAAGTTGCCTTAACGTGGTGCTGTTTATGATTAGAACGGATATCAATAAAGGGGCAAAAATACTAGCGCACTTGTTTGAATAGCAATAAACGCAGTACAGCTGATGAACAAAACTAATGATTATCTACTGAAATTTTAATGGATATTTAACAATGAAATGATTTTAAGCAACAATTACACTTCTAAAGGAAAATAACAACAACTAAATATCCCATTGCATCGAATACTCTCGATATGCTTGCTTATAGCTAGGATATGTTCTTATCAATGTTTGAAATAAATAAAATTATTATTCTTTTTAAATGTCAAGATGGAATTCATGCTGATAATAGTTTTAAAAGATTTACAAAAATGTTAATAAGTAGAACAACACGTGATATAGATAACAAAATATCATTAGAACTAAATACCCAGAAAAATACGACGAAAAACTAACAAACAAATGATAATTATCAAAGGTTCCCCAAGTGAAAATAAATTGTTTGTTTACCTTGTCCAAAATGAGCAGCTACTGGAATGGGAAGGTAAACAAGTTAACCATAAAAGCCCATTAGAAAAAGAGAAAAAAAATATGCTTATTCAGTGTTCCCTATGGTCGGATACCGGGGAAAATACGGTGTAATCTTGGCCGCGGGTGGAAAATAAAGCCATTCACGATTTTAAGCTATTCTGCCTAAAATTCCACTACGAGAAAACAACTGCGGGATGAGATTCTTCGAATTCCTATGGACTCTGTTTTACGGAAATACCGTTCCATAATGAAAAGCGGTCTAATTGGAAACTCAATGTAAATCAAACGGAGAAGAGGTTAATGGCGGCAATATTTCCTTTTGTAATCAAAACCTGGCATAACGTCTTTAATATGTAAGTGTGTATGAAATTTTGTCATTAATTACACCTATGTATAGCTTAAAGTTTCAAATAAACTTAGCAACACCCAACTAAGATCGAATGAATTCATCCTGGCAATATGTAAAACATAAAAGAATAGATACCAAGTACTTAACATTCTCTACCTGTTTTACATCTTGGCCTCCAATGTCTTGTATAAATATCCTATCCCTCATTACTTAGTCGACATCATAACCTAACCTGTACCCTCATACTACCCAATTCAAAAGATTCCAGCCACTATCTTACCCTTCTTTACCAATTTTCATTAGTCTTTGCTGCAATCATCAGATTATCTGCATATGTCAGTTCACACAGATTTTCATCTCTATCCATTTTACTCAGTACATCCACAACCATTACAAACAGAAATGGACTAAGTGCTAATCTTTGGTGTAAGACGACTACAGACGTTTCTGTTTTGCCACAGGATGTTATTACTGTTGTTCTTATTTTTCTAGACATCATTTCAACCAACTTAACCGCTTTTTCTGGCACTATACTTTTCTAAAATATCAAAGCACTGCCTCCCCCGGTATTCTATCGGATACTTCCGCTATGTCTGTAGATGCAAAACAGACCTTCTGATTATCTTTCAGCCTCTTTTCTTGTAACTCTTATTATAAAGATTAGCCATGCCTCTCCCCACAAAAAGCCCATGTCGCTGTGTGCCAGTTTTTACAACTTCCCGATCTCTCTCTTCGTGTAATCTTTCTGCCACTTTCATCAAATGTTCTGTAGCTTAATTCATCTATATTTACCACAGCTTTTATTCCCAGTCATTTGAGATTACTTCTTCCTCTTAAATTGCTCTTAACAGTTCCTGTATCCATCCATCTCCAGCTAAGCCAAGTACCTTTAACATTTCAGTTTCCACCTCTGATGGACCTAGAGCTTTGCCATTATTCATTTTACTCATAGTCTTCTTAACCTTTATCAATAATATTCCTTTCACATACCTATCCCTATACACATCTCCCCCAAATTCCCTCTTTCAGTTTGTGCGTAAAAGATGCTGATAGTAATCAGATCATCTTCAATTTCCGTCTCCATCTTGCTTTTCCTTGAAGTTGCTATTCTGTAAGTATCCTTGAAACATTACCTTCTCTATTACAGCTACAGTTTCTCTTAACTTTCCTGTCAGTGTATCAACGATCCTACTATAATTTACCACTCCTTCACTAGCTTCTTTACCCATAGTTGTGAACCTTGTGGTACTATATACCCCTTGTCCATTTACCACGACAGTAGGAGGATCCGGAAGACTGTCACCCATGGGGAATGGCTTACTTTCATTTCTGACCTGAAACTGACATAACACAAAGGTGATGAAGGGTTCTGCAACAACATGCCATTAAAATTTTCCACTAAAAATAACACATTTGACAGCCTGTATTGCATTGGCGTGTGCTGGCATTCATACCTTCATAGAGAAGATATTGTGCAGATTAACATGAAATAAGACGTTATAACAATGAATGCAAAAAGGTATTTATTGTTCTCCTAATTTGCTATAAAATCTTCCCTACAGATTCCTTTTTTATATGAATAGGATATTTACAAGCTCTAAAGAGAACCATAGTTAATGGCAACGCTGATGTAGCCTACTATAACATTTGCATAATAGCGAAAAATATAAAACGAACTCTACGAAAGATGAGATCCCGCAAATGATTCCTGGTAATTCAGATGAAAGTTTATAGCTACTCACCTCCTGTAACTGGCATTAAATTCCTATATTAGTGTAATAATAAATAAAATATTTGCAACTTCTTCTGAGATTTCTAGGGAAAAATATGAATAATATTAGATTTCTGATATTACTTTTATTTCTAAGAATTTTGTTCCAATAACGGTAGTCTTTACAACCGTTACTATGAATTCGTGGAGTAATTCTGATATCCAACACCATCTACATTTAATGTATCATGAAATGCGAGAAAATGTAATTTTAGATTTTATACTATGTCTGAAGTTGATGCATTGTGTAAAACCTCCCAGTATTTCATGAATTCCTCGGTAATACCTAACGACAATTTAATACTATTTAATAGAGATGCCATAATATATTTTATCATTCAAAACGACCTTCGCATTATATTGAATTTCATCACTGCATTGGATATTCTCCCTTCAATATCGCTGGTTAATTCCCAAAGGGGTGGCATTATGATTTTGCAGGAATTTACACTGACAAAAGTAAGAAGAGGTCTGTTTTGACTTTCTTGTAAGGTTTCTCAATTTTTGTCGAAATAATATAATCTAGTAAACCTAATATCTCTCTTGATGACATGCCTTTTCAAAATCTAAAAATCAATTAAAAATCGTTTTTAGACATCTTTCACATAACATTTATACAGGATTTCTTATGTCGATACAGATGTCCAGTAATCAACACAAAAAAAATCTACACCATTATCACCGTCTCCAATTCAGTGTGCCCCAAAGGGCCTCTGTGAAATTCAACCACTAATGTCTTTCCTGTGTTGCTTAATACAAAAGTCTCCACTTATTTCCAGCCCCCTTTATAATTCTCATTGTAGTTGTCGGTCTTCTAAATTTTTCGGTGCCCAAAGGACCCCAGATGACACTAAGATACCTTCTGGGGTTATGGGATGGTTAAGTTTAAGCCATCAGCATTTCTCTTTCATCATTATGAAATCTATATAATGATTACATAACTTGGCATTGCCTCCCCCACCACCCCCACCACAGTAACATTTCTCAATGTATTCTACCAACTGACTTCTAATATTCTTCTTCAAACTCTGTTCTCTAGATGACAAAATCTTTAAAATACTGATTAATTGTTTCACCAAGATTTATATCTGTATAGTAATTCATATCATAACTTTCCAAAACTGATATATAAACAATCTTTATGGGCTTTTGTTGAAGAATGCCTCTAATTACTACATTATTTCAGAAAGGAAAAGTAATAAATTAGAACTCATTTCCATTTACAGATTTCCCCAAGTTTTTCTTACCTTTTTCTACATAAAATTCTTCGTTTATTTAGTCAGAATTCATTCGGTGAAGTATAGCACGCTGTAATACGCATACTGCACTGTTTAGATTAAATCTTCCCTTCGCTCATCTACTAGTCACTACTTTGAATGATTTGGTATCTGATTGGTACTCTCGAAAGTATAGGTAATCATAATGTAAATAATAATACAATTACCTGTTACTATTAACATCTATCTATTTAATGTTTAAGACCTCTTTAACCATAAGACTCTCAAAGTATAACTGGTATAAAAAATATTCTTTTTCGAATTCGTTACCGCATTCACGCATAAATGTAAAGACTTTTTTAGAACTCCAAAATAGAAAATCTAGAGTTTTATATTGCCTTTTCAGTAGAGGAAAAGACCCCATATAGACTCCACTTTTCTAGGCCCCCGCCCCCCGACCCCCCACCCCCCCCAAGGGGCGTGGCTACCCCCCTCCCCCCTCCTGATTGGCTCATGTACGTACGTGAGGCCTAAAAAGGGGCGGGACAACCCCCAAAACCCCCAAAAGGGGTGTGGCCACCCTGACCCCATATAGACTCCACTTGTCTGGGGGGTGTGGCCACCCTGACCCCATATAGACTCCACTATTCTGGGGGGCGTGGCCACCCCTGACCCCAAAATGACTCCATTTGTATTATAAGCTCATGTACGTACATGAGCTCATAATTGACTCCATATGTATGATAAGTTCATGTACGTACATGAGCTCATAATTGACTCCATTTGTCTTACAAGCTCATGTACGTACATGAGCTCATATTAGGGGGGCGTGGCCTCCCCTAACCCCAAATCGACTCCACTTTTCTACTCCTGTGACGTCACAAAACTATAAGGGAATAAAACCATCTTTTCAACCCTCCACTATTCTGGGGGGCGTGGCCACCCCTGACCCCAAATTGACTCCATTTGTATTATAAGCTCATGTACGTACATGAGCTCATAATTGACTCCATATGTATGATAAGTTCATGTACGTACATGAGCTCATAATTGACTCCATTTGTCTTACAAGCTCATGTACGTACATGCGCTCATATTAGGGGGGCGTGGCCTCCCTAACCCCAAATTGACTCCACTTTTCTACCCCTGTGACGTCACATAACTATAAGGGAATAAAACCATCCTTTCAACCCTCCACTATTCTGGGGGGCGTGGCCACCCCTGACCCCAAATTGACTCCATTTGTCTTACAAGCTCATGTACGTACATGAGCTCATATTAGGGGGGCGTGGCCTCCCCTAACCCCAAATCGACTCCACTTTTCTACCCCTGTGACGTCACATAACTATAAGGGAATAAAAACCAACATTTCAAGCCCTCACCCCAAATTGACTCCACTATTCTACCCTGTGACGTCACGTAACTCTCTGGGAATAAAACCATTCTTTCAACCCCTGACCCCAAATTGACTCCACCTTTCCTACCCCCTGTGACGTCACGTAACTCTCTGGGAATAAAACCATTCTTTCAACCCCTGACCCCAAATTGACTCCTTTCCTACCCCCTTGTGACGTCCCACGTTACCTCTCCCCGGGGTATAAAAACCAACATCACCCCTCAGTGACGTCACGTAACTCTCCGGTAATAAAAACCAACATTTCAACCCCTCACCCCAAATTGACTCCACTATTCTACCCTGTGACGTCACGTAACTCTCTGGGAATAAAACCATTCTTTCAACCCCTGACCCCAAATTGACTCCACCTTTCCTACCCCCTGTGACGTCACGTAACTCTCTGGGAATAAAACCATTCTTTCAACCCCTGACCCCAAATTGACTCCACCTTTCCTACCCCCTGTGACGTCACGTAACTCTCCGGTAATAAAAACCAACATTTCAACCCCTCACCCCAAATTGACTCCCACTATTCTCCACTGTGACGTCACGTAACTCTCTGGGAATAAAACCATTCTTTCAACCCCCGACCCCAAATTGACTCCACACCTTTCCTACCCCCTGTGACGTCACGTAACTCTCCGTAATAAAACCAACATTTCAACCCCATCACCCCAATTGACTCCACTATTCTACCCCTGTGACGTCACATAACTCTCTGGAATAAAACCATTCTTTCACCCCTGCCCCAAAGAAATTGACTCCACCTTTCCTACCCCCTGTGACGTCACATAACTCTCAGGGAATAAAAACCAACATTTCAACCCCCACCCCAAATTGACTCCACTTTTCTACCCCTGTGATGTCACGTAACTCTACGGGAATAAAACTTGACCCCACCCTGACCCCAAATAGACTCAGTTCACTGTTTTTTGCGACTCATGTCCCCTTAATTGTTTTCAAAGTAACCGGGACGTTTACCTCATCCTCCTCCTATAAAATCTCTAAATTTATATATGCATATTGCGAATATACTCTCTCTCCCTCCCTCCCTCCCTCCCTCCCTCCCTCCCTCCTTCCCTCCCTCCCTCTCCCTCTCTCTCTCTCAGCCGTTACATTTTGTTTATATATATACACACAGCCTGCTTAGATATTCAGAGTATCATGATAAAAGGATATTTGGCGACTGACTTCATCCACATGTGATATCTCCCCCAATAACCATATCAGAGTCAATGTTATCTGATGATGAATCACGCACACACACACACATATGAAGAAACGAGACCTTATCGCCATATTTGCCCAGCTGACTTCACGCCAACGTGAAATTTTTATTTTCATAGAATTTGAGTCATAATCTAGGTGGCGAACACAAGGACAAAGGTACACATTTCAATTTTGTTTATTTATTATACAGAGTTTGAAAGAGGTTGAAAAATCAAATTACAGACGGAATTGTTATTTTATATTTATAACAAATCCTAAATACAGGGGAATGAATTAATATTCCATACAAATACATACATTAGAAAAAACTGTACAAAACACGAACGCGATAATATGCGCATTCGCTTTTTCAAAAACAATACTTCAACGAAACATACTACGGCTACTATATATTTTCTAACCTGTTTCCTTGACATCAACAACCCCTTAGTATATAACCACAAACATCTTCATCCAGCACTTTCCCGACCGTGTATCGAAGACGACGACGTTTCATCTAAACACCTCAAATCTTTTAAATTTAGCTAACAAGTTTTTCACTAACTTGTGCGAAGAGGTTGATGAAGCCATGGCGAGAGTTCACGTCTTGATGTGACAATCCTTCAAGTCATCCACGCATGACTCATTTTATCAAAATCAGTATCACGTGACTAAACAGCTCCGATATCATTGTTCCTAAAAATGTTAATAAAAGCCACCCCACACACTCGCCATCTTGTTTTTCGCATGTCCCGCCCTCACCTTCCCACCCCCTCCTCCTCCTCCTCCTCCTCTTCCCCCCTCACTCCTCCCTTTTTCCCCATATTTCGCCACGTTTCGATTTGCTTTTTAATGGCTATATTCCTTAACATCCAATCTTTAACCCCCGCCATTTCAATGAAGTAGCGATAATTCGAAATATTATCAACGTGGGTTTTTTTTTATTCCCTTGAAATTCTCGAGCTATATCTAAAATATTATAACATGCGAGCGGATGAGTTAAATCTCCTTCTTCATTCCATTCAACCGTGTTAGAATCTTGTAAGTGCTTAACAAAAGCCGTAACGTATGACTTTTGGGGTTCTTTAAAAAATATTGGAATAATACCTGTTAAATCGGGATTGCTCTTTTTGCGAGTCATGTCCCCTTTAATTGTTTTCAATGTAATGGGGGCGTTTACCACCTCCTCCCCTCCAGTCACTGCACCTACATTTTCTATAGGAGGGGGAGGAGGAGGAGGAGGAGGTCCCGTGAGCGATATAGCCGGCATAGTGGTTTTTGGATATTAAGGGAGACGTGTCCGCTACTACTAACAGCTGCCGTATCCAACTTGCCAGTACCTCTAGGTTATTAATATCACCATCACAAACCTCTTTTCTATTCATTAACCTCTCATAGGTAATGGCAGGGATAACGTAAAACTCCTTCATTTTCAATTAAAAAAGACTCCCTACCAAAACTCGCAGCAATAGGCAATAAAACCGATAGAATAGTCCCCCCCCCCTTTACGACTTTTCAGTATATTTTTTCTTCTTAGATATGGACGTTGTTTTCAAGGACACAAGATGAATTTCTCGTCTACAATTTCTTAAGTGTTTAATAAACTTCTTATCTTGAGTTAGATTACCACAAAGAAAATTTCTAAAAATTTCCGAGAGAGTAGACACCAAACCACCGTTTAAGATGGGAATAACTTTAACTTCTTTCACTGGGTGATAAACCAGAGATGAATAAAATAAAGTTTTTTATTTTTACGTATTAAAGGTTGCTTACGGTTCATATCCGTACAATTTGAGACTCATCAAACCCAGGAATTGAATTGACTCGGATAACCTTTCCAATGAACGTAATATTGAGTTTTATTATCTTTCCTCCTCGTTCCCAGAATAGTGATATCATACGTTTCTGGTAGATTTGTGCGAATTAATTCTTCACGATAATACGCCCTTTATTTCTTCACCCGCTAAATCTTCCAAGAAGTATCGACCGGATTTTGCCTTGTATCCACTTTCGGATTTTAAAAATTTCCAGAGTATTTTGAATTGTATATCCCCTCCTAAAAATTGCGTTGCGACGCTCATCGGCAATACGTACAACGTCTCCAACATTCAAGAGCGAAATGGCGGGAGGATTAACGAGAACAGCCTTTTTATACATGCTCGAGAATTGACGTTCAATGTCATCTCTATCCGTTAATGCGTGAACCTCTTTTGCGGGGTGCGACCCAAACTTCTATGGGGGTATGATTATAACTCTGAACAATGTCGCGCAAGACGTTAATGTATTTTAAGGTATTCTTATGTGTGAGATATCTATATATACGACCCTAATAGTCCCTTATGACTCTTTCAGCTATAGAGGATTTTATTTCTCTCGAATAAACGCTATATAAGTTTATATTTTTACTATCTAGATATTCCCTGACGTGTTTGTTATAATATTCCCTACCCTCATCGCTATTCAAACGTGAAATTCCCAAAAATTCGGTAGATTCGATAACCTTCTTCAAAGCGCGACGCATAGTAACACCATCCTTCTTTTTCAAGGGAACAATTTGTAGATATCTGGAAAACACGTCAATAAAGACTAGCAAATATTTAAACCCATTATTATACCGAGCTAATTTGGAACATATCAGCTAAATCGGTGCTCGCTATTACTCTCGGTTTTAGGTGACATGATTTTTCTTCTGGGAATTTTTTTCGAGTGACTTTTATGCAGTGTGTAAGACTTTTGCCCACGTAAGAATTCTTTAACATTTTCACGAGTAATTTGGCTATTCAGATTTTTCGCTACTCTGAATAAAGAGTCCACCCCGCTGAAACTACCCACACCCCGTGCATCTCCGTACAAAGTTTTTAGCAGTTTTATCCGTTCTTTATCCATATTGGTAAGCTATTTGATATTCCGTTTCACCCAGAATATTAGTTCGGAGCTGTAACACTTCAGGTGTTGACGGAGCGAAGTCTACTAACAAATAACCGTAGCGGTTACGTGATAGGGCCTTTTTATATATGTCTGAAAAGGCTGAAGCTTTTTGACGGCCGAATAACTGCCGACCTAAAGTTTCAATTTGACTAAAATCACGATTTTTCATTAGAATATAATGTGAGCAATTCAAGCTTATACTTCTACTAACTTGCCCGAATGAAACATATTCTGCGTTATGAATATAACTGAAATAGATGAATGACGTCCCGCTGTGAAGGCGTTGGTGACAAATTTATTATCACTGGCCTCAAGGAAGCAATCATCGAGTATGAATAATAGACCTTTATTCCAACCCCCCGTCTGCCCCTTTTCAGTGTAATCAAAGGGATTTAAAATTTCTTTGGATACTTTGAATTTGGGACTATTGAGGGATGCGTTTCGAGGGGGTGTTCAGATACCCCGCAATATAAAAATGTATTGGAACGCGTTTCATAGAGTTCAATGATTTTTTGACATAGGACGGACTTGCCACTGTTACTAAACCCCGCGATGATAATACGAGCGGGATTAGCGAACGGGTCTAACAACTGCCCAGGGAAGGGACCTGTCGCGGCCATGATGTTAGCGCGTTTAAGACTATAGGTGTGTACTTTACGCGCTCCTTTTTATATACAAGCCTTAATAATAATTAGGTTGAATGGAAGTTGACGGCAATAATATTTGTTTGAATTTCCATAATGATACATACAGGTTTTTCCTAACAATATAAAAATAGAACGTAAAGTAAAAATGCAAACTATAATAAAAAATTAAATATAATAATTCAAAATATAAAAAACTAACTGTGTATATGATTATATAATAAAAAATACATTATACAATATAATATATTAAAATATATGAATATAAGATAAAATATATAGTAAAATATACAAACTATGACACCCGGTCAAGGTGTGATACGACCCCGTTTAACTGGAGGAGAGGGTGAAACCATTTCCCGTCGAGGAGAAGTCAAAGACGTCGAAGAGAGAGAGGAATTAACATTGTATATTTTACTATTCTCTCTTCGACGTTTTGAAACATCCTTTCACCCGTGGGAAATGACGTGATGGATGTAGGGTCGGAGGAATAGGAGGAGTAGGAATTCTCGAGGTGCTAGGAGCGGGAATATTAAAATTGGAGAGATTGCCGCAACTACCGGCGCCACCACTACCCTCTCTAGATCCTCCTCCTCCTCCCCCTCCCCCCTCCCCCTCCCCCTCCTCCTCCGCTATACCCTCTTCCACCCCAATGTTCTGGATTGTCCATACGCAACGATTTATAAGGTGTCACATAATATCTCTTGTCCTCTAAAGGACTGCTCGCTTCAAACTTACGGGCGGATTCAGGACTCATATGTAAAGGATACGCACGCATTTGTTCACGCAATAACGCCCAGTCCCCGGTTCATGTTCTGCAAACAATCATCAACGCATTTCTCTCCGTGACTTAGTCTATGGGTACAATATTCCCCCGTTCTACCGTCAACGATCACGTAGCAGTAAGCGAAAGCTTTCTGTCGAGATACTATTCTCGGATCGTCTTCTCCGGTCTTCGGTTGAATATTATACGCCTCAAATCCAGGAAAGCCATGTGCGAGATTGGCAGCAGAGCTTTAACTTTAGTAAACTGTTTAAATTGGCCGGGTCTGGGTATTCGACAGTGGTTCGAGCAGTACAGGCCTGTGTGTGCGCCTCACGGATGGTGGAACTATTAAACAAAGTCAAACAATTGTAACACATACCACCCGCGTGCTCAATCCCCCCGCCCCTGCTTGAATCCGTGTCGGAACTTCTTCACGAATGCCAACATATCCTTAATCAATGCGACGTGGTCGTCAGTGATTAATAACAACGTGACCAAATGAGGGCTTTGGGGGTTACCACCTTTCCTCGCTAGATGTACCGTCCAATGTTTTTTCCGCTGTTTCCCCGTGAATAATTCACATAATTTATACAGATATATGTTGAGGTTATTCCCCTTTTCTAATGTTTTGAAAGAGTCATGGGTCAACGGCATATCTGGCGAGTGTTTGATATTAAAATTGTCCCCATCCCCATCCTCCTCATTAAGACACGAGGGAGGTTGTTAATACGTGTGGGAGGGTTATCTCGCAGTACAACGTACGCTTCTAACGCTGTAACGACACAGTTGTACCCGGACTGAATATTGATAAACCTGATCACTACCCGCGGACTCCCTTGGGATACACCTGGAAGTTATTAATATTCACTAACTCACGCCGCGTGATATGAAGTTCAACCCTATCTAGCGAGGTCATACACCAACCCGAACCCTCAGTACGGTTGAGTCTTTCTTCCAAGTTATAGCTAATAAACTCAATAGCCTCCTCCAGGGAGTCATAGATCGAGTCAATCGTAGTGAGGGTGGGTGGAGTACATACATAGAAAGCACTTTTTTCATTCATGTCGCCTAGCATCCTCACGCTGGTGATAATAACGCACAAGTAGCATAGCCGATCGAATACCTCTTCGAGGAAGTTACTGTGACCACATCTTCGCGTAATCGGGTTATGCTACTACTTAACTTCATTGCCACGTCAATGTGTGACCCTACTGCAGCCGCATAATGAATGGTACTCACTACCTTATTACCCTCCGTTCTTTCCCTCGTGAGTGAAGATCCCCTTCTGGTTCTACACCTCCACCACGCGCGATGCTTCATTATTATTATTACTCCCCATCAAATCTTCATCTAATGGGAAGTCTTCAGCGAAGGGATCTGTAAAGATAATTTTAAATAAGCACCGGAGTGAACGTGTATTATAATAATAATAATAATAATAACTGCAAAAACTGCAATAATAGTAATAATAATAATAATAATAATAATAATAATAATAATAATAATAATAATAATAATAATAATAATAATAATAATAATAATATTTTACCTGGATCGGAGGGTGGTGAGGATGATTCATCATGGCGGTTAGAGGCTTGGACATTTTCTTGAATGACGTGACAATCTGTGTGATAACAAATTCATGAATAAGGTGTGACATAACATGAACGTGGAGGTTTTTATGTACATATATTATAAACCCGATGCCCATTGTTAGTCATACAGTCTACATTCAACATGTGTAGCGATCACATCATATACGTGAATAGCAATGCATGTATAGGTACATTTCCAGAAAATCGGGCGTGTAAATTTACCAATAGGTTAGCCGTCCCTATATCATTACCGAAAGGAGTGGAATATGAAGTGGGGCTAGTGGGAGTCATTCTCCCGAAATTATATTACGCTATTAAACCAGGAGACGTTGATTTTACTATTCAATTTAACGCGGATCTATAATGAGTCAGATGGGAAACGCATTTACACGTATATTTATAAGTCCATTTCGGGTTTGTTGGGTGGTGATATGAATGTCATGACTAGAGCGTTTAATACGGAAATTATTGAACAATTATCTGAATTTTACGGAGAACATATTCGCGGAGCTATCCGCAGGGATGGTTTATTCTCATGGAATGATGACACGAAGAGAATGAGCATTCCACATATCGATGCAGGAGCAGCCAAAGTTGATATGATTGATTCAATTACGATTAAACTCAGTGCTAAAGCAGCTAATATGTTTTGGTTTCAATGAAAAAGTCAGGTATTTAATATACAGTTCGGGTGCGCTGAGACCTCATCACAGTAGAAATATATTCCATCAAGGCGTTGAATACGTTTACCTGTATTCGGGTATCGTTCAACCTACCATCTTGGGTGATAAAATGGTTAATCTCTTAGACTGCTTCACGTTAGGATGTGCATGTGGTAAAGGTCCGCATAATGCCATTTATAAACCTTTAAATACCATTGACGTATTGGATTACATTACTATCAATGTCTCGGATCAGAACGGTGAAGAAATAATGTTTACTGAAAATGGGGTTCTATCATGCAGTCTGCATATAAGACCTAGATAAAACGCTATCGAACTTTTCTTATAAATACCATATGTGACATATACCCGTCGTAGTATTTAACCGACATGGCTGGTGAACACACCATATATTTGAGCAGCCTCGGCTGTTTAGACACGTATATCAAAATACACCTTCGAAATTTGCCAAATAGATTACCTACACCTAATTATTATTACCTAATGGGGTTGAATATGAAGTAGGTTTAGCTTCGATCATGTTCCCGGGGAGTTATTACGCTATATTATCCAAAGATGATTTTTTTATTATTCACTCTCGAATTTATTACAGAGCGTCATAAACGTGATAGGCATACATATTTGTATAGACCGAGAATAGCAATGTTAGCGGGGGATATGAAGAGACTCGTGAGAGCTCTTAATAAGGACGTGTATGATTACTTAAAAGTTTATTACGGTGATAATTTCATAAATTATTTTAATAGTAACGGTATATTTCATTGGGATGAAGATTTAAGAAGAATTACTATACCACGTATCAAGAGAGAAATTGAGAACGGGGGACGTTAAAAGTATTATTACGTCCAAATTTTAGCGGAAAAGCCGCGAAATTATTAGGTTTTTCATATTAATACCGTTATGAAATATATGGCGGGCGTGAACTGAATGAACACGTTTCCCTTGATTCTCTACCTGATAATTGTGGGGTAGATTATATATATGTGTATACGGATATAGTTCAACCGACGATTTTTGGCGGGAGACTAGTAAATATATTGGACTGTTTTACTTTAGCAAGTGGTAGAGGAAAAGGAATACATAATACAGTCTACAAATTGTTGAACACGAACATCTGGATCAGATTTCTATTCTTATCACGGATCAAAATGGTCACCTTTTACATTTCACTAAAGACTCGAGTGTTACTTGCCTGCTCCGTATAAAACCTAGAGGAAAATTAGATGAATAGGTGAGTATATTAATTCGATGTTCACCCTTTGGCCATTCCTATTCGTGATCGTAACACCCTCGAGTCAACTAGAACTTGCGAATCAAGCTCAACTTAAATTGTTTGGGAATAGTATAAACAGTAAAATGAGAGTGTTATTCGCGCCTCCTTCAGAGGCGGAATTTAAAAAACTATTTTTATCAGACCCTTTATTAAGGAGAGGAGCGGGATTTGAGGATATTTCCGTTTTCTATCCCGGCCGCAGAAGGGGAAGCGGTTTTTTGTTTTTTTTCGGCCATAAGTGGTATTGCACGGAAAGTGCTTCTTTTCTATTTAACGCCGCGAAACCTTCAGTTAATGAACTTCGGTAGATCTGTGTTTATCTGATATGTAAACAGCGGTTTACCTTTAAAAGAATCCATAAACGAAATGGTATAAGGGCCCTCAAAACTACCGGACAACGAATTTTAAGCGGTACTGGAAGGAGAAGGAGAACGAGACGGAAGAAAACAGTGAAACGTTTAGTTAGACGGTCGAGTGTGGGAGGAAAGAAAAAACGGATGAAGAGGAAGGGCACACGAGTTAAATCTAGGAGTAAATATAATAATGGACGTGTACGATCTTTGTAACTCATTCATCAATTGAACATTCGGCGGGTACGCACTCGTTTCACCCTTCATCTAAAATTATATAAACACAAAATATGGCTAGCGTAGTTTTCCTAACATACCCGGAACTGGTAATCAAGTTCCTGTTTCATCGTATATTGCGGGTATATCAGAATTGTTCCCGAATGTTAATAGACGGAGAATTATTGAAACTTCAATTAATTCAAAGGAAAGACTGGATTTTACACCTTGTAATATTTCCATAAATCAAGTTCTATCTGATAAAATATATGAATTTCGTATTAATGGGGTGGCAGGTTCTTTCTTAGATTTGTCAAGTATAGCTTTAGAATTATATATCTCAATTGATAGGGACGGTGCGCAATTAGCGGATGATGTTCACGTGCCGTCGTTAATGGTATTAGTAATAACATTATTTAAATCCGCTTCCGTTTTCTTGAATGAAAAGTTTGGTGGATCCTGTCCTGTATTTCAACTATCAAATCATATATAAAAATGTTGAAAATGATAAAACCCTCGACATACCTACCACCGGTCGGGCGGGATTTTTATACGATGACTATCTGTAACACACGGGGTAACTCGGCAATTTACAGCCGGTACCTTCGGTCAAACCGGCAGGTGGGAGACGAAAGTTATGGGTGACATTAAAACGAGGGGCGTGCATACATATTTTCCACTTCTTTTGGATATAGCGACTATAGACATGTATTTACTGGATTCAGTTGATTTGAGACTTAGGCTCGAATTAGCGAATAATAGCTGGTTTATGGGCGCCCACACAGACGGACCATTTAAATGTGTTCAATGTAGGAAAAGGCTAAATTATGGATCGATAGAGTTACCCCACATTATAACGCAATGTCGGCTTTAAATGAGGCGATAGCAGTTAATCCTATACAATATATATTTGATAAGACTTTATACAAAGACATACGTTATTGGGCAAAATGAAAAATTCGATTTTAATTGATCAGCCTTTTGTTAACAGTTGTATACCTGAAAAAAAAAAAAATCACATTGGCCATGATTGATATGGAAAAAACATTTTCAGGTAATTACGCGACCAATAGTCTATATTTTCATCTTTCGATTTCTAAATAATATACATATTACCGTTAATGGGAATACGGTATATATATTCAATGTAGTTTCCCTAATACCATCATGCAATTATATCACGAGACGCAGAAAAGTATAGGGGTGGCGGTGATAATCTGATCACTTATGATAGTTTTAAAAAAAAAAAATGGTAGAGCTATTTACTGCTTTAATTTTGTGGTGGAAGATGTTGAAGATTCCATGCCAGTGGAAATTTCGGCAAACCTGCGAATATCGATCAGGCTGGGTACGGCTACGCCTAGCCCTTGCATTATTTTACTTTTTTGGGATACCAATGGTATTTTAACGGTGGATGCGGATAGGGTTATTCAGTGTGATGTTAGGGGTTAAATGGAATGGATACAAAAAGAAATTGAAATAAGTTTAAAAGGTTCACTCGGTGACCGGGTTAAATATTTAGGTGTGTTCGCTTTCGGATGAAGTAGATTTTATTGACATTGCCAGAAAGTAGAATTAAACCTTAGTTTTTATATCTAATACATTATCTTCGTCTACTGATATTAATATTGTTGGTCATTGGGTATGTTTTTACGTGGAAAAATCACCTAGAAATATAATCTTCTTTTTTGATAGTTACGGTATAAATCCAAAAGTTTATTCGAATGACTTCTCTAAATTTATATATGCGCATCCCGAAATATAACCTCTATCGCCTAATAAAACAAATACAACCTGATAAATCGTACAAGTGCGGTCTTTACGTTAGTTTTTTTGTTCATTGCGTGAGTCACCGTGGTGTGAAAGCAGTATTATCCTTAATACAAAATGTATTCTCATTCACTCGTTTGGGAGGTAATGATAAATGGATACGGGATATTATTTTAAATATTTGAAAAGTTTAAATGTTCACATTGGAGGTCGGGGGTCAAACGTGCTATTACGTACAAGGAATGTCTCCGCATCTTGAACAACTAAGGTAAATGCATATTTTTCTTTGATTTTTATATTACTCCATTACATTCTATTAAGGATATATTCTATATATGTATCATACACCTTCAATCACATAACTTTTTTACTTATTTCAGGATGAGCTGTGAGGATCATTCGCCCATGAACGTCGTGTTAATCTGCTAAGACGTCTTAGTCGTTTCCTCTTAAACGTTTTTCGGCATATTCAGTTAAAATAAGGATACACGTGGAAGTTATATTGGGATGCGTGCTGAGACGGTCTGACAGCGATTAGTGTATTGAATTTGTAAACTCTTTATGTGGTCAATAAAATCCTTATGAATAATTATATAGGTTTTTTTTTGTTTTTTTACTATGCCCATAATGCATTTGAACGGAAAAACAGGGAAACGGAGAAAAGAGTGCGTGTTTCTATGGAATCAGGAAAAACTATTATTAAATATATATAACACATCGGTTTTTACATACCTTCACCGGGTTGCTCGTTTCCTTCAGTAGTGGGTGGTGGCGAAGTTGATCGGGGGTTGCACTGTTGTGGGCTGCCAGTGGTAGTTGTTGCATCTCCTGCTATTCTTCTTCTTCTTCTCCTGCTTCATGGTCATGACCCGTTTTCACCTTCCTAATAAATGAGTTTGGGCTCCAACACCATAATAGTAATGGTGTCTGACTTGAGTGGCTACTTCGTCGGCTGACAGTTCACTACTAGAGTTATTTCCCATATCGAAAGGGAGGAATAATGACTGTTTTATATATTCCGCTTCTTTCAACGGGTACATTATTTTTATAAGAATATCTATTCCATATACAGATGAATCTTATTGCTGTTTTTAATATTTACTATACTCTATGTTCAAGTAAATGGAAAGTGTTTTATATGCTACTTACTGAATAGTGACGGAGGGAAATGACGTTTCGGTCAAGAGAAATACTTGTAGGGACGGAGGGTTGGTGTGTTTGCACTTACTCTATACACTTTGGGTAAGGAATAACATCAATTTTCCCTTGTCGGTTGTATTTATGGTGTACAGTTGGGAAGTAATAATCAGGTGTGACATATGATGTTTTCGATGAAGTATTGTATTCCAAAGATGAAGTTCACGCCTTGTAGCGATAGAATTTATCCCCATTGGAGGAAAGATGTGTGGAAGTTTTATATATGAGTCATATGTGTGTGTGTGTGTGTGTGTGTGTGTGTGTGTGTGTGTGTATGTGTGGACGGCCTTTGTTGTGGAAGGAAATGATAAGGCTTGTTTATTCGTGTCCTGCGAGAAAACATGCCTGGAGTGATACTGATTTTGATAAAATGAGTCATGTGTGGATGACCTTTGGGGTGAGGGAATGATTAGGACTTGTTTACTTTATTCATGTTAGTCTGAATCATTGCTGGGAGAGGCTTGATGCTTCGTCACAACAGGTTTGTAATCAGTGATTGTGATAAAGGGGTCTTGGGTAGCGGGGCTTTCGTAGTTCATTATCTCTTGAAAGGATTGTCACATCAAGACGTGAACTCTCGCCATGGCTTCATCAGCCTCTCTTGTAAGTTAGTTTTCGGGAACTTGTCCGAAAATAAGTTCAGGAAGAGGAATATGTGTCTAGTAGTGGCCACTAACTGTGTGACATGCAGGAATTACGGTGTTGTGGCGGACGTCATTCGAGCTTATCCATATGCCGAATTGGCAGGTTTTCGATATTCTCGCACTGGTGCATCATATGCCTGTCTTCGTGATAGGGGGTATGAAGTCCGCCATTGTGAAAAGACCTGAAAATATCACATCTTGGGAATGCGACGAAGAGTTGATCTACCCACCATAGCTACCTTATTAACACAATACGGTATTGGTGCCCCCATTGAAGATAATGAATACGCGCAAAAGAGCGTGGCTTATTCCAAAGATGAAGATCACGCCGATCGTTTGGGCAGAGATACCAAACAGATGAGGTTCAATCACTTTTTTTCTTCGGTCAAGAAATTGAAGGAAGAATTATTTAAATCATCGTATGACTATGCCAAATATGTTATCTTTCCCGCTGGCATCGGTCAGAGCGGACTGGTTAATATACGACTTGGTTGAATCAATATTTACCTGTGTTAGCTACATTCAGTGATGAAATGAGCAAAATTGGTAAAATATGCTGCGTGGCTATAATGAAAAAGAATTTATCCCTGTTGGAGGAGAGGTGTGTGGAAGATTTATATATGAAAAACTTGTTAGCTAAAATTTAAAAGCTTTGAGGTGTTAGATGAAACGTCGTCGTCTTCGATACACGGTCGGGAAAGTGCTGGAGAAGATGTTTGTGGTATATACTAAAAGGGGTGTGATGTCAAGGAACAGGTTAGAAAATATATAGTAGCCGTAGTATGTTTCGTTGAAGTATTGTTTTTGAAAAGCGAATGCGCATATTATCGCGTTCGTGTTTGTACAGTTTTTTTTCTAATGTATGTATTGTATGGAATATTAATTCATTCCCCTGTATTTAGGATTTGTTATAAATATAAAATAACAATTCCGTCTGTAATTTGATTTTTCAACCTCTTTCAAACTCTGTATAATAAATAAACAAAATTGAAATGTGTACCTTTGTCCTTGTGTTCGCCACCTAGATTATGACTCAAATTCTCTGAAAAATAAAATTTCACGTTGGCGTGAAGTTCAGCTGGGCAAATATGGCGATAAGGTCTCGTTTCTTCATATGTGTGTGTGTGTGCGTGATTCATCATCAGATAACATTGACTCTGATATGGTTATTGGGGAGATATCACATGTGGATGAAGTCAGTCGCCAAATATCCTTTTATCATGATACTCTGAATATCTAAGCAGCTGTGTGTATATATATAAAACAAAATGTAACGGCTGAGAGAGAGAGAGAGACGGGAGGGAGGTAGGGAGGGAGGGAGGCAGAGGGAGGGAGGGAGAGGAGAGAGAGAATATATTCGCAATATGCATATATAAACTTTAGAGATTTTATAGGAGGAGGATGAAGGTAAACGTCCCGGTTACTTTGAAAACAATTAAAGGGGACATGAGTCGCAAAAAACAGTGAACTGAGTCTATTTGGGGTCAGGGTGGGGTCAAGTTTTATTCCCGTAGAGTTACGTGACATCACAGGGGGTAGAAAAGTGAGCAATTTGGGTGGGGGTTGAAATGTTGGTTTTTTATTCCCTGAGAGTTTGTGACGTCACAGGGGGCGGGGTAGGAAAGGTGGAGTCAATTTGGGGTCAGGGGTTGAAAGAATGGTTTTATTCCCAGAGAGTTATGTGACGTCACAGGGGTAGAATAGTGGAGGGTCAATTTGGGGTGAGGGGTGGAAATGTTGGTTTTATTACCGGAGAGTTACGTGACGTCACAGGGGGTAGGAAAGGTGGAGTCAATTTGGGGTCGGGGGGGTTGAAAGAATGGTTTTATTCCCAGAGAGTTACGTGACGTCACAGTGGTAGAATAGTGGAGTCAATTTGGGGTGAGGGGTTGAAATGTTGGTTTTTATTACCGGAGAGTTACGTGACGTCACAGGGGGTAGGAAAGGTGGAGTCAATTTGGGGTCAGGGGTTGAAAGAATGGTTTTATTCCCAGAGAGTTACGTGACGTCACAGGGGGTAGGAAAGGTGGAGTCAATTTGGGGTCAGGGGTTGAAAGAATGGTTTTATTCCCAGAGAGTTACGTGACGTCACAGGGTAGAATAGTGGAGTCAATTGGGGTGAGGGTTGAAATGTTGGTTTTTATTACCGGAGAGTTACGTGACGTCACAGGGGGTAGGAAAGGTGGAGTCAATTTGGGGTCAGGGGTTGAAAGAATGGTTTTATTCCCAGAGAGTTACGTGACGTCACAGGGGGTAGGAAAGGTGGAGTCAATTTGGGGTCAGGGGTTGAAAGAATGGTTTTATTCCCAGAGAGTTACGTGACGTCACAGGGTAGAATAGTGGAGTCAATTTGGGGTGAGGGCTTGAAATGTTGGTTTTTATTCCCTTATAGTTATGTGACGTCACAGGGGTAGAAAAGTGGAGTCGATTTGGGGTTAGGGGAGGCCACGCCCCCCTAATATGAGCTCATGTACGTAACATGAGCTTGTAAGACAAATGGAGGGACAATTTGGGGTCAGGGGTGGCCACGCCCCCCAGAATAGTGGAGGGTTGAAAGGATGGTTTTATTCCCTTATAGTTATGTGACGTCACAGGGGTAGAAAAGTGGAGTCAATTTGGGGTTAGGGGAGGCCACGCCCCCCTAATATGAGCTCATGTACGTACATGAGCTTGTAAGACAAATGGAGTCAATTATGAGCTCATGTACGTACATGAACTTATCATACATATGGAGTCAATTATGAGCTCATGTACGTACATGAGCTTATACAAATGGAGTCAATTTGGGGTCAGGGGTGGCCACGCCCACCCAGAATAGTGGAGGGTTGAAAAGATGGTTTTATTCCCTTATAGTTTTGTGAGTCACAGGAGTAGAAAAAAGTGGAGTCGATTTGGGGTTAGGGGAGGCCACGCCCCCCTAATATGAGCTCATGTACGTACATGAGCTTGTAAGACAAAATGGAGTCAATTATGAGCTCATGTACGTACATGAAACTTATCATACATATGGAGTCAATTATGAGCTCATGTACGTACATGAGCTTATAATACAAATGGAGTCAATTTGGGGTTCAGGGGTGGCCACGCCCCCCAGAATAGTGGAGTCTATATGGGGTCAGGGTTGGCCAACACCCCCCCCCCATCAAGTGGAGTCTATATGGGGTCAGGTGGCCACACCCCTTTTGGGGGTTTTGGGGGTTTGTCCCGCCCCTTTTTAGGCCTCACGTACGTACATGAGCCAATCAGGAGGGGGGAGGGGGTAGCCACGCCCCTTGGGGGGGGGTGGGGGGGGGGGGGGCGGGGGGCGGGGCTAGAAAAGTGGAGTCTATATGGGGTCTTTTCCTCTACTCTTTTCTAAGACGAAACATTTCGTCTAGGAGTTATCGTCATTTGCGAAATATCTACATTCTACGCCATTTTTCAAAGTCTAAACTTTCTTGGCCTTGATATTAATAAAAGTAATTCTAAAATCCTCCTTAAAGATGCTTATCTTGTCATCTATTTCTAAATAGTTGGCAGGCTTACGGTGTATTAATAACGACAAAACCTTCAATACACTTGATTTCCCACTGAGAAAGTTATTGTTATATGTTACTTTTTAGATAAATGGTTAGGACTGTTGTTTAAAAGTAAAAATGTGTTTTTCTTTTTCTTTTTTTCAAAAACGAATGTTTTTGACAACGGATGTTTAAAACACCCGAAAAGGCCAGTTGGGTACTCCAAGCCACCCACCCTCCACCCTCAGCTTATCTTAAGAAGACTTGGTGAGTAAGTGGTCTTCTCTAGGAGGCACACATTACCTGCCCTTCCCTAGCTTAGCTAACCTATACTCTGTTTTTTTTTTTCATCTGTCCATCCACCTGTGGTGTTTTTGTATGGTAACACTGCGTCCCGGGCTTTAAATATTACGCTACGTTTAAGTTTTAAGTAAATAAAAGGATATCTGGGTGTACATTTGCAACTGAAAAGTGTTTTTAAAATTTACTGTATGCGAATTACACCATTAATATTCGAAATAGGTTATTGTTATTATTGTTGAATGTAAGCTCCCTTTTCGGGGTGGCGAATGGAACAGCCAGACGCAGCGGCGGGAAAATTGCTTCTCTTGCTGTTCACTACGGCAAGATGTCAACGTATTACTTCATTATACGTAAGTATATCAGTATGTACTGTTAATTTTTATAAAGTGCGTTTCAGCCAGATACGATATGACGTAACTTGGTTTAGCATCTGTTTGATGGAATTTGCGTCTGGCTGTTCCATTCGCCACCCCGAAAAGGCAGCTTACATTCAACAATAAGAACAATGTCCTATTTCGAATATTAACGGTGTAATTCGCATACAGTAAATTATTAAAACACTTTTCAGTTGCAAATGTACAACCAGATATTCTTTATTTATCTAAAACTTACACAGCGTAACTATTTCAAGCCCGGGACGCAGTGTTACCATACAAAAACACCACCGGCGGATGGACAGATGAAAAAAAAACAGTATAGTGAGCAATGTACCAGACCTGACT
>NC_061108.1:89755408-89780408 GCF_015104395.2 Macrobrachium nipponense
CACAAAAAAAAGAACTGGCTATACACAATCAGAATATTGTTTTCCTATTTTAGATCTCGGTTGAGCTGTCTCCCTATTAATTGAAATGGCTTACTGTTGAAATCACATACCTTATTATCTACTTTAAAACACGCTTCCGCAGCAGACACGTGTGATAAGCAAATTACTCTTCTCAAGCAGGCACCTTCCAGGCAGAAACAAGTTAAATGTTAACCAGAGTGCCATTAAATATCCTCTTTTCAAATCTATTCTTAATATGAAAATCATCGCTGACATGGCACTTTTCACAAATTTTGTTTCAAATACCTCGTTAATTCTAGCTAGAGTTGAATTTTAGGTTAGTAAATGTCATGCTTACTATTCAAGAGGGAAAAATAATTTAAAAATTTATGAAAATGAAATAGATTAAACAAAATCATCGAAGGTCTATATAGCGCATCTCTGTCTATATGGCTCATGTCTATGTCCTAATTCAAGCAATCCACTAGAGATCAAGAACGTGATACCTTCATAATGGAAATAATTAAATGACCTTCTGTACAAAAATCATATTGTACTGTAACGCTCCGAACCAAAAAGAAAGATAAATTGAGTCCAAAAAATCCTTCATAATTATCATCGTTAAATTATGATTCGCCTCTTAGCTAACATGTAAAATATTTTTATATACGTTTCTTAATATAATTATTGTTTTGTTGCCCTTCTTTATGGCTAAAAATAAGATTATATAAAAAAGATTCACAATATCTTTTATACGATGAATTAAATTCAGAATTATTAATGCACTTATAAAGAGAAAAGTTGGAGGAAATTTGAGAAATTGCCTTTGTAATGCACAAAGAGGTACATATGGTCAAAATAAAATCTCTTGTAATATAATATCACACTGACTGTATAAAACGAATAAAAAATGACAGAATACCAGTGAGGTTTTATTTATCGCCTAAACAATGAAGATCTTGTTACATACTCATAAATGATGTCACCAATAAACGAAATACTAGTTGGATACAAGTTTTAAAAGCTGATTGGTAAGCTTGTAACACGTGTTTAATTATGAATTATTATCACATGCACCAAGATACTTTTCATAGTCCCAAATATCACCTGTTATGTGTTATAAATTCATAATTAGCCACGTTTTACAAACTTGCCAGTCAGCATCATAATGAAGTTGGGTTGAAATCGGTTCCAAATACAGAACCTGAATGCTACAGCAATATGCACAGCAGAGTCGATATCATCATCTACCTATTTTAAAAACTCACTGGTCAAAGTCTCTTTCTACCTTTGTTTTTAAACCAGATAAAGGTTCGAATCCCAGTGGTGAAGAAGCACTTCTCAATTATTCCTAAGGTACGATGAACGGGATATTGGATATCTGTGGCTTATATTTTTGTAAATATGGAAAACTGTCAAGGGGTGTATAATAAATATCATTTGTAATATATATATATATATATATATATATATATATATATATATATATATATATATATATATAAATACATACTACATATTCATTAAAAAAGTTGTTCCTTCGTTAAATGGTAATACTTCTTCAGCTACTGGCATAGTTAACTTCGTCACCTGCATTTGACAACAGGTTATTCCATCTTCTCTCCTCATGGACGATTTGGGTGTTCTCTCTCTCTTTTTACTGTTTTTACTTTGTACTTTTTTCTTTTTCGGGGTTAATTTAAGACTATTTTAATACATGTGAGTTCTGTTTTACAACTTGTATCATGGACACCCTCTGAAGATTCATATATACATATATAGATATATATATATATATATATATATATATATATATATATATATATATATATATATATATATTATGACGGAACGTCACACTTATTTGTAATAATTATTTGTAACTATGAAATTATCGGGTGTTTAATGTTCAACGCCATCTATTATCAGTTATGTTAACTATTCTACATTATCCTTGGTTCCTTTTCCTTAACTTAGTCATACAGATGTTTGCATTCCTTAGTTTTCGTTACACTTGTTATTTGTATTTTTCTTTAGAGAACTATTCAGTGCAGTGTTGAAAACATCTTTTTCTTTTGCTTATCATTATTAGTGTTTTTGTGATATTACGTGTGAAAGTAATTATATTGGAATTTAAGTTTTTTTTTAGTTAAGTATTAAATTATCGATAGTCTTTAGCGTTTAATTAAGATCCTGCTGGATTGGAGAAGTAATTAAAAGTGGTTAAAATAGAGGTGAAAATAAATAATACGTGAAGCAGACAAAAAGAATATTTTTGTTGGTGTGATATTTTAAATTTATGAGGGATAATTGAGTGATTACAGACCAGCAAAATCCCACACCTAGCCACCAGTAGATTCACTCAAGTCCCGTCATAAGTGGGGGCCTGACCGGGATTGATCTAGTCTTTTTGTTTGTGACTATTTAAAGTGCAAAGAAACTTAAGTGAGTTATTTATATAAGTGATAGTTATTTGTATTGACTGTTTTCTTTGTTATTTTCTTAACCATCCAATCCAGCATTTCATATCTTCACACGTACGCTGAATTTGGTTCTCATCACTCAAAATCGGTATCTGTAAAATAAAAGGATAGACCAGTATTAATATTAATTGGTTGGGTTCTGTGCTATGTAGCCTTCTACTCCCGCCTTATTTTACGAGCCAAAATCAAGGTTCTCTTCTGCCATAAACTACTTCTTACATGCATATTGTGCTAATCTAGATATCATGTTTGTGCGCTATCGTGAGACCTTCGATCACTAATTGATCTCGGCCTTTATGTTGGCCATCCAATTTCAGTTAATCTATTTTCAGACTGTGTATTCTATTTGCGGTCTCATTAAATTTGTCTTGAGAAATTGTTGTAAAATTCATTGAGTTATATCTTGGTGTCAAATGTGTCTATATTTAAATTAATGGCATAACCTAGTGTGAATATAATACCTTGATATAATATCGCTCTATTAACATTACTTGGGGTAATCCTTCAGAATGTCGTTTAATTTGGAGAAATTTTATGAACGATATAAAAGGGGAAATTTTGAAGTTTACGTTGTTTATGCAAGAAACAGGAATTATTGTCTGTAGCCCAGAGATGTGGTCTTGAGGTCGATCCAAAACATGTGAAAGCTGTCATTATTGGTAAAATCCTGCAATTCTTAATAGATAAGGGAATCATCGAGATGATGATGAGGACGTCGATGAATTGCGATCCCTTACTGGAGCATATGCCACCCCTGGAATAGATCCAAATATTGAAAAGTTGCGTCTTCAAATACATTTGCAACAAGAAAAACAGAAAACTGCTGCACTAGAACTTCAAAAGCATCAGGAATTATTGGCATTGGAGTATGAACACAAGTGTAAAGTGGCTGAACTGGAGATACAAAAGGAACAGAAGTCGGCAAATATACAGATTAAGCTGAAAACTGATGGAGAGATACCCAGTCAGTTCGACATACTCAAAGCTAAAAAGCTACTTCCGGATTTTGATGAAAAGGACCCAGAGGTATTCTTTACAACGTTCGAAGACACTGCTAAACCTTGAAGTGGCCTCAGGAGCAATGGGTAATGGTTGTCAGAAATCAGTTCAAAGGTAAGGCAGCATATGTAATCTCTCAGATGGTTAAAGTAAAGGAGTATGATGTGATTAAAAAGGCAGTTTTAGATGCTTATGCCATCACAGCTGAAGGTTATCGGCAACAGTTCCGCCACTCTTACAAACGCCTTCACAAACTTTTGTTGAATTTTGTAATGACAAAGTTAGGAAATTTACAAAGTGGTTGCAAAAGACAGGTGTTTCAGATTTTGAATCCTTACAAAATCTTATCTTAATGGAAGAGTTTATTAGGAAATTACCAAGTAACATTGCTACCTTCATTCTCGAAAAGGGAGAAACCAAATTTGTGAAAGCAGCCAGTTTAGCTGATGATTATTATTGATCCATAAAACACATAAACCATTTAACAAATCTATTCCTTCATCATCCACAGCATATTGTTCCTATTGTAAGCAGGAAGGGCATCCCATAGAGAACTGTCCTAATCCTTCGTGCAAGAAGTCTGATGTTGGAAAGAATTCTCCGAACCCTAATAGGAAGGATAATAAGAAAACATTTCATGTTGTGCGCTCAAGAATTAGATGAGGACGTCTTCAAACCTTTCACTTGTAAAGGCACCGTCATGGTATTCCAGTGACTTGCTTACGGGATACAGGATCCTCCAAACTGTGGTAGCTCTGCCCTCACAGGACTTCAAACTGAGACATGAGTATGTTACCGTTTCTGACCTCAGTACCACCAATCCATGCCTTTGGCAGAGGTGAATTTACAGTGTCCTTACTATCAAGGTAATGTTTTAATTGCAGTTTCACGAGATCCTTTGCCTTGTTCATCTATCCAGCTTTTAATTGGTAATGATCTTGCAGGGGCCATTGTTAATCCAGTAGTATCTGATCCTGATATTCTTATAGAAAATGAGTCCAATAAATTAAATAATGCTGTTATTCAAATGGCATCAATTAAACCAATTGTTATAGATAATTGGCAATAGAGTAGAGAAGACATTAGACCTTATAACTATGACCAAATCAAACTTCAAGGACTTGCAGAATAAAGATCCTGCCCTTAAAGGCTCTTTGGAAGAAAGTTGCAGACCCAGATGATAATCCAAAACTCCTTACTTTTATCTTGATAAAGATTTGCTTTTCGACATTTTAAGGTCCTCCAAAGCACCAGCAACCACAACATGGTTTTGACTGTCATCAACTTGTTGTGCCACTCTCTCTAGTTCCAGCTCTTCTTGAATTAGCCCACTCTCATGTGAACCACTTTGGAGTCAACAAGACTTACTCTACCTTGGCTGACGACTTCTTCTGGCCTGGGATGAAGAAGGACATTCAACAGTTTATTAAAGCATGTCATCATTGCCAGACTACAGGCAAACCCAATGAGAGACTTCCACCAGCTCCTCTTCAGCCCATATCCGTACCAAAGTTTCCATTTGAGAGGATTATCATAGATTGTGTTGGCCCATGCCTAGGACTAAGCAAGGTAAATGAGTATTTTACTTACTGTTCTTTGCCCAACAACTAGATATCCCATAGCAGTGCCAGTAAAGAATATAAATGCTAAAACTATAATTGGTCAACTTGTCAAAATTTTCACAACCTATGGATTTCCAAAGACATTGCAATGTGATAGAGGCACAAACTTCACTAGTAAGATTTTTCAACAAGCTATGAGAGAATTCAATATTCATAACATATATGCTTCTGCTTATCATCCCCAAAGTAATGGTGCACTAGAAAGGGTTCACCAAACTATTAAAAATCTACTTCGGAAGTACATGCAGGAAACTTCAGAACAGTGGGATAAAGACATTGATCTTCTGATGTATATTATACAAGTGTACCACAGAGTCCATTGGAGTGTCCCCTTTCGAATTAATGTTCGGAAGAAAGCCCCGTACCACTCTCAGTATGGTGAAGGAAAATCTAATTCACAACAAGGAAGAGGAGATTACAAAACATTTTGTCATATCTACAGGACTTAAAAGATAAAATTGTATCACTTCATGTATTTGCTAATACTAATCTTTTGCATTCCCAGGAGAAGATGTCCCGTTCTTTATATGATAAAAAGGCAAAGCTTCGTGTTTTTCAGCCAGGAGATGAGTGCTTGTCTATCATCCAATACCCGGTTCCCCTTTACGTGAAAAATTTATGGACCTTACAAAGTGCTTCAAAGAATTTCTAGGTAACTATGTTCTCTCTACTCCTGATCGTAGACGATCAAAGCAACTAGTGCATGTGAATTTGTTGAAGGCATATCAAGCACCTACTCAAATGGTAAGTCATCTCTCAATTTCTTCGGAGGCGAAAATACTACCACTAGAGGAAACTTCCACAGAATTGCTCCTAGATCTTCCTGAAGATGATCAACTAATTAACTGGAAAGACAACACCAACAGTCAGATTCTAAAATCCTTGCCCCGTTATTTTACAGGAATACCATCTCCTCAGAGAAAATTACTATCTCAATTGCTCTCCAGGTTTCATGATGTATGTTCTGACAACTTGCAGGGAAGTCAAACCATTCAACATGACATCGTCATCGAGTCAGGTGTTACTCCCATACGCCAGACGTACTACCGTATGGTGGGCAAGAAGTTGGACTCGTTGAAACAAGAGGTACAGTATTTACTAGATAATTACCTTGCAGAACCAAGCACTTCACCATGGGCTTCACCCTGTCTCCTAGTACCTAAACCTAATAATCAACTAAGACTCTGTACTGATTATCGTAAGTTAAATAAGGTAACCGTAAAAGATTCATTCCCATTACCTAGAATCAATGATATCCTTGATAGCATTGGTAATAAGAAAATTCTTACACGGATAGACTTAATGAAAGGCTATTACCAAGTACCTCTAACTCATTCAGCTAAAGAAATCTCATTTATAACTCCATTTGGGTTATTCTCTTATAAGGTCATGCCATTTGGTTTAACTAATGCGCCTGCCACCTTTCAAAGGATGATGTCAGAGGTAATAAGAAATATGAAAGACACTTACGTATATTGGATGATGTGGTGGTAGCTAGTGACGACTGGGACGAACACGTGCAGACCCTCGAAGAACTCTTCCATCGCTTCAGATCTTCAAGGTTAACAGTTAACTTTTGGCCAAGATGTGCCTTTGGGAGAGCTAAGGTAACTTATCTAGGGCATACCATTGGAGGTGGAAGTATAATGCCCAAAGACGCCAACATTGCAAGTATACTTGATTATCCAATTCCAACAAACAAGAAAGAGTTAAAATCATTTCTAGGAATGACTTCATACTATTCTCGCTTTATTAAGAACTACTCTGAAATCACAGCTGCTTTATATAATTTAACATCTCCAAAGATCTCTTTTTATTGGGAAGAAAAGACTCAACAGCTCTTTAATAATCTTAAAAGAGTATATATCTAAACCTATTCTTAAAGCCCCAAACTTCAATCAAGATTTTTTTACTCCAGGTAGATGCAAGCAATTCGGGATACGGTGCAGTACTACTACAGATGTCATCAGCTTGCAAATCTGGAGATGAGCCGCCACGGGACTACTTGTTTCCAGATCTTATTTCTCAGGCTCATTCAAAGGTTCACAAATTAGATGGGCAACCATAGAAAAGGAGCTTTTTTGCCATCATAGCTGCTCTTCGTCACTTTGCTCCATATTTAGAATGCAACCACAGAGGTCATCGTCTATACAGATCATCGACCTTTAACCTTCCTGGATAGATCTCGACTACTGAACGACAAATTGTTACGCTGGTCGTACTATCTAACAAGATATAATCTTGAGCTCCGAGCGATCCCAGGACATCAAAACAAAATTGCAGACGCATTATCCAGACTTCCCGCTGTCCCTCATCCCAGCCATCCTAAGTAGGATGCTCTTTGGGGGGAGGATCTATGACGGAACGTCACACTTATTTGTAATAATTATTTGTAACTATGAAATTATCGGGTGTTTAATGTTCACGCCATCTATTATCAGTTATGTTAACTATTCTAACATTATCCTTGGTTCCTTTTCCTTAACTTAGTCATACAGATGTTTGCATTCCTTAGTTTTCGTTACACTTGTTATTTGTATTTTTCTTTAGAGAACTATTCAGTGCAGTGTTGAAAACATCTTTTTCTTTTGCTTATCATTATTAGTGTTTTTGTGATATTACGTGTGAAAGTAATTATATTGGAATTTAAGTTTTTTTTTTTTTAAGTATTAAATTATCGAGTCTTTAGCGTTTAATTAAGATCCTGCTGGATTGGAGAAGTAATTAAAAGTGGTTAAAATAGAGGTGAAAATAAATAATACGTGAAGCAGACAAAAAGAATATTTTTGTTGGTGGTGATATTTTAAATTTATGAGGGATAATTGAGTGATTACAGACCAGCAAAATCCCCACACCTAGCCACCAGGTAAGATTCACTCAAGTCCCGTCATAATATATATATATATATATATATTTTTATATTATACTATATATATTACATATATATACATACATATATATATATATATATATATATATATATATATATATACATATATATATACATATATATACATATATATAATATATTACATATATATATATATATATATGTATGTATATGTATGTATGTATGTATGATAGTATGTATGTATGTTGTATGTATGTATGTATGTATGTATGATGTATGTATGTAGGTATGTAGTATGTATGTATGTATGTAATATGATATATATTATATTATATATATATCTATATATATATATATATATCATATATATATATATACATATATACATATATATACATATATACATATATACATATATACATATATACATATATATATATATATATATATTATATATATATATATATATATATATATATACATTATATATATATATATATATTATATATATATATATATATATATATATATATAATACATATTATATACCCTTGAAACTATCGTGAATTCACTGTTTTAGAGAATGTTGTTAACATTTGGCTAATCTGATATTACAACAGCGACGTTTCCCGTTGAGTTATTATTGTTATAATCAGTTTTTCTTGTATTCCCGCTTTTCTCAAAGACTTTTAGTTTCTAGAATAACCTGTATACCCAGATTTCACCTTATAAGATTTGTCTATGATCAATAAAAACTTATCTTTATTTTCCATTATTTATCTCATCTTTAGTTTCCATTATTTTCAACAGTTTTCGTAGTTCATTATCTCCCCAATAATTCAGGGTTTTGTCTGTAATGTTCACTAATGTTTTTAAATTACTTTATGATATTTTTAAATGACTTACAGATAGTTAATGAACTCATTAATGCAACTGCTTTGCTGATGTTCGATTAAGTACAAAAATCACAAAACAAGAAACATTATTGAAACGCGTAACTATTACAGTCCATCTAGCTGATCTAATGCCTTTAAATATATTTTCATTTTTTTCTCTCTGTAACATGTAATTCTTTGTAGTGATAAGTTGGATATGTATTAAAGAAAAGGATTTTGGCTGACATTCTGAAGCCCTTTTTGTAATAAATCATTTGCTGTGGAGCTATATTTAATTTTTCTTATAAAATCCAGTACACACGACACATTATATTACATCTCTGGGGTATTAACAAAACTTAAAATCTTATAAAGAATCCTTAGAAATACAATGAAAAACAACTGCGCGTGAAATCATTAAGTAAAAGTTGAACAATGATGAATACTTTCCTCAACAAATAAGTAATTCTTACGATCGATAGTTTCTAAGTTAAAATCACCCTTAAAAGTAAGAACAATTTCTCTAGGTATTTTGCCAACCTACAATAACAATAATTAAAGGATTTTCTATGAAAAAGTGATAATATGAACATCGTTCATTTTTAAAAGATAAACTCATGCCGTGGCATACTGTTCATTTACCACACAATACAAGGATAGCACTTCGAAAAGACATAACACTATTTCCGGTATTTTATGTAATTAATTTTCTTGAACCATTCACTAAGAGAAAACTACAAGCGTAACTGTGATGTAAAATAAGTAAGGAAATATACCAAATATTTTCAACGAACAGATGCTAATAATTTTTTCCTGGATTATTTGGGAAAAGAATCACCGAAAATTAAATCCTTCAGAAGTCTAGTATACCCTCTCTCATGATCTCAGGAGAAGGGAAAACAAGAGAATAAAAGAAAGCTTTTCAATCTCAGCTACTCAAGTGTTTACCGAAAATCGTCAAGGCGGCTGGATAAAAGATCTTATTTAACATAATTTTCCAATTTAGCAAATCACGGGCATCCTTTAACCGAGGCTTTGCGCCAAATTGTTTTAGATCTTCGCCTCATCAGTTTTGCATAATATTTTTACCACCGATTAATCTCCTCGTTATATCTTTTCCGAAATTTCATTCAGGTCAGAAAAATGTATTTCCTTAATCAAGTATTCTGAAAACCCCGATATTTTTCCCTACCGGGAGGTATTTTTGAAATGACGTTCTCCAAACGAGAAATCAAATATCGAAAAAAGATATGGGGGTTTGACTTTGCTATTATTATTATTATAGTTATTATGCTTATTATTATCACTAACATATCAATTCATTTCACTAAAAATGAGGATATAAGTTATGAGACGACAATATATAATAAAAATTTGTATAACAAGATTTCACGGAACTGAATAATAATATTTCTATATCTATGTATAAAAGTAAGAAAGAATTTCATGCAATATCAATCAACAATATTATTATGAAACGTATATAAGCTGGGTACATGGAGTCTGTGAGTACTGACTGGTAGTTTTTTATTACATAAATATCATCGTGTATTATAACAATAATCTATATGTCAAATTCAAAGCTAAAACTTACTCTAAGTATATGTGCGGTAGAGCCGACATTCACTTATACCTCTCCCTTAATAGCCCAATAGTCTTGAATGTCGACTGGAATCGTTGGTTCTTGCTGTCAAGTGTTCAAGTCACTTATGTATCAAATCATTCATCAATTATAATTCCCATTCGGTGATATTCCCCAAGTAGATCTAATTGGATATTAAACAAAAATTTTAGCTTAATGTTCATAAATAAAATGTCACGTTGATGTGATAAAAATTTATAAATTGCTACATGTTCCATACATACCAAACGACTACCATGGTATGGTAGGTTGATGCCGAAACTAAGCACAAATCCTCGCCTCGATGGGTATATGGACGGCAGAGCCGGCAATTACTTAAACCTATGACTTTCAAGGTATTCGAATACGGAAGACTGCTAAGACCATGAAATACCCGTCACTAAAATTTAGCTCTGCATTTGCTGTAACGCAGAAAGGCCCAATTCATAAATATAATAAAAAAATATTGCACTACGTACGGTCTAGATAAGTATGAGTATAAAATGTACTCTAAGTGTTATTTTAAGTTTAAAGTACAATTACTGATTCGATTTTGTCAACTTGACGGCAATCACGGTAAGTGGTCAAATACACATTTAGGAAATTCTGGTTACTCATTTATATTATTATAGCTTCTTCACGTTTTTATTCACACACAAGTACTACCAGTTTGTGAAACGGTCATATGGACTGAATTTTACTCATTTTACTATATTCTTTCACAGACTGGCATATTACATTTATATAGCAAATGTGTTTGAGACTTAGTCAGCAATGAATATAGTTTCATTTTTTTAAAATAAACAGTTACAAATAAATTTTATATTAATTAAAACAATTTAAGCTTCATTTTATTGGCCAGTTAATATTCACGAAATTCGACAAGTCCGACTACCAAAACGAAAAACTGTTGTTCCATGCATACCATTATCGAGAAAATTTGCAAGACCCAAATAACAATTTCAGGACGAGGTCATTCTGCTTAATCACATCTATCTCACTCAGCCTAGGACATCGCTGTTGGAAAGTTTTCACCTTCGCCTCAGCAGTCTTGCCAGGATTTTTTCACTAAATAATTTGTATTTTGTACCGACTTACAAAATCTATAGCCATTTCTCATATATATAACATAAAAACAACCGGTATTTAAAATCGAAATATGAATATATCTCTAATAAAGAGTCCACGCCACGGTCTTACAAGTTATTCTACTATAATTTAAAATAAAACAAGTGAACATTCTTTATTACATTTGATCTAGTTTCAAATAAACGTTAATTGTCAAGTCCTGATGAATTCCATGCCTGATTATGCAACTGACTTGATATAAGAATACAAAATCAAGATGTAATCACATGCTTGGATAGGAATTAGATTACCATATTGTAGATATCTATGTCACAAAAAACAAGTTCATCATCCATGTTTTCTTGTTATGATATATTTTCATAACAAGAACTGCATTAATGATTTTAGAGGGAAACATCTACCTACAGTAAATAATTATGAAGCCAGAATTGTATATGTTTATAATGTTTCAGTTCTTTCTTATTGACAATGTAATCTCCTTCAATATTCTATTTTGTTTCAAATTATCTCCTTATGTAAAACATGTAACACTAATCGCTAATACTAAAAATAGCAGATTGGTTTATTTGCAGCTTCGTACTGCCATAATGGATTCAGATACTTCCCAACATTAATCTAATAAACATTAAAAAAAGTCTACAGAAAAGGAGAAAAATAAATGTATTAATATGCATTGCCTTGTCAGCAAGCAAAGGAAGGGTAATGGCTCAACATGCTAAAATTATTCAAGATCCTGTGTTTATTTTAGAAACTCCGATTATTCAAATATAATGAGTGAACATAAAATTCTAACAGCTTACATAGTTAAACTTTAAAGTTAGCGCGGATCGGAAACACGAAGAGAGTGATTTGTGTTTATTTACAAAAGGGAAATAAAATCATGATTTACGTTATATGCTTTTGTCCGATCTACATGAAAGGATATGCAATTCCCAGCTTGTAAAAAAAAAATAATAAAAAAATAAGTAAAACTGCTAGCAGGTCAACTAAGCATACATATCTCTGGGCGCCTTTGTTTTTGTAATCTGTAAAAAGGAAAATTAACATCTCTTCAGAATAGTACACATAAACATATATAGATACACAGATATAGATATGTAAAAGGTATTTATGAAGGTACACATTTGATATGTAAAAAGTATTTATGAAGGTACATATTTATATTCACATATGTTTCCTCGATTACTCTCTCTCTCTCTCTCTCTCTCTCTCTCTCTCTCTCTCTCTCTCTCTCTCTTGCTCTCTCTCTCTCTCTCTCTCTCTCCTATGAGATCTAAATGGTTAGATCGATATTTACCTATATATAACAACCGTATTAAAATACTCTCTATACAATACTTATTTCCAATTAAAATCAAGCTCCGATTTCTTGTTCTGTTTAGTCATCATTACTATTCTAACAAAGAGACATAATACCTTCCATCTTTAAAGCGATATACTAGATTACTGTCACACCTATTCTAAATAAAATAAGTGAGCACCGACCAATATTCGGGATTATTTTAGTTTACATTTACTGAAAAAACAGCTCCCATTATGAAGAAAGGAAAAAAAAGAAACTGAAATGAAACAAACCAGAGCAAGTGTTTAGATGTGAATAGGATTATTCTGAGAACAACAACAGAGGCAGTTGGAATTCCTTAACACTATCTAGCGTGGGGAGAATTCCATCCACGCACGCGACTTAATCGTCATGAATTGCGTTGTCTAATTACAGTCACTATCAGAACTTTCACTCGAATGGACGAGATCTCTCGGCTCCGCAGGAAGAGGCTTTAAATGTTCCTAGATCCCAGCCAACATGGTTAAGAAAATGTCTAGATGACATGACTCGTTAATTTTGACAATATATGATTATCATTTATTGTTCACACAACCAAAATTGCATTTAGATAAGAAAGTAGACTGACTTAGTAGTAAAAATGAGTTGACCTTTGCACAAATTATCCAGATACATAATTAGGTTTTTAGAATATGCTTTAGATATATTTTGGAAACAACATTTATTTTAAATATGAATATGCTTAAGATTAAATATGAAACTATTTCAAGAACATAGTACATTTGTGATTATTAGTTACTTAAGAGCATTTCAGGAAAAATTGATCTAGGAAATTCCATTGTATTTGCGATAGCTCAGTATTAGTGTTTCTTCTATCTCTTACTCTCTGATGGTAAGTTAACGCAAAATTATCAACATTCGCCATAACGAGGTGAGAGACCTTATATACACTCGTTCTTTTTAGAAGGTTACGGAGCCTTATCCCCCCTTTTAGGATTTATCTGTCAAAGTTTGGAATTCCGACCTCACACTGTTGTTTCCAATGGTTGACATGAAATATATATTTGTGATTATTTTGACTTTTTGTCTTTTTACTTTTGCTCTTCAGTACTCTCTCTGTTAATTGTTTTCTATTAAGTCTTGTATAGCCTAGTTTCTCTCTCTCTCTCTCTCTCTCTCTCTCTCTCTCTCTCTCTCTCTCTCTCTCTCTCTCTCAGAAACTTCGTTTATTAAATGTCATTTAAAATTTCGGCAAGATAATTTCCCCTGCTTTTTCATTGGTCACCTTCATAGAATTCACTTTATATGCCACTGTAACATCCGCAGTGAAACATTTTGAGAAAGTCTATTAAGATGAGTTATTTTCCTTTATTTTGTTTCAATCTGCATTTCTATATTAAACTTTTTATCCTGGTATGTGAAATAAAGCTATGTTAAGCTTATTCTCTCATTCCACTGAACATTTTTATTCATACAACCCTTTCCTTGATTCTTATCTAACTTATCATTCCTGTAATTTTGTCTGTACAAAATGCGTCTTCAATTTTGGTAATTTGAGGCTTCAATAAGCTACTTATTTACACCACATGATTTATCTGAAAAAATGCCGGCTTTCATTTATTTTCTTTTTTTTCGGCTGATTGTAGCATAAAAAATCAAAATTGTAAGTTAACACCAAAAGAAATTCTTAAGTTAATTCCTTCCGAAGATATCCATGATACTTGTTCCGTTTTGATTCATTTGCGAACAGTATTAGATAAATTAAGAGTTTCGTGTTTTTTACAAACAAAATGTAAATAGCTGATTATGATTAATCATAATGTATTTTCACTTTCTTTTTTTTTTGTCAAATAGCCTTGAATAATATATAACGAAACTCATGATAAAAGGTATGTAAATAGGAATTAGATAACGAGTCCCAATCTGCTATACAGATAATACTCGTATAAAATATTAATGTTGCAAAGGAAGTAGGAATACTTCTTTACAGTGAATAATTGTGCAGCCTTCGCGAAAAAAACAATTTACTAATATCAATCATCAGAGAGCCCGTTACTGCAAACGAAATATATAAAGGTGAAAATGGTAATGAATCATAATTTGTTATGAGTCAAAAATATGTGTCTGTAACTTCAGAATGTATTTATGAATTCTCTTAAATAAGAAGTGAGGGAACTCTGAAAGAGGAAAAAACTGTTGATACGATATTGGGACATGAAGCAAAAACAGACTGACTAATGGTGGCCATCAGAGGGTAATTTGTTGTCATTGAATTTTTATGTATTGTTGAAAGATTATCTTTAATAGCAATAAATTAAATTAATTGCCAATTATTTATGTACAACGTTTTTCCATAACGCGCTAATGCAACCTTTCACGAGGGTCATTATTTTTCCAAGTACTATGTATAATCACCATAAAGTAATGATGATGTAAAAAGTAATATTATACCCCACAGTGTCAAAGGTATGTAATTTCTCATTAAAGTAAGCTAACGGAAAATTTCGAGAGAGTAAACGATTCATATCTTATAATTAAAAGTACTTAGCTAAGCGTTTCTTTCTTCTTTACTATTAAGTCATTAAAAAACACTTTACTTTATAGAGAAGAGTTAGTTTGCCAATTTCTTCAAATGTGACTAACTTATGTTTGAAGACTATTTTTCACCACTCTCTGAATACATCTTTCGTTTTTTCTTGTTGCTCCTAAATTGTGGCTCATCTCCTCTCATCCTACTATCCTCTGAAATATTCACCTTATCAATCCAATAAGAATTTGTTGTTAACATTCATTCACAGTTTTTACAATAAGATTCATTGATCTACCTTCCTGATTCCCATTTACCTTCCAAGCATTACTTTAGCTCACATTTACTCTTAAATTTCTCCTGTCGACAACAACTTTAGACTAATGCACTAGTGTCTCCAATTTCTATTTCCTGTTCCTAATCAATACTGTAAGATCTAGGAACATAAGTTATTCCACACAACATTCACAACACGTTTTCATATCCTATAACACATTAACTACAAATATTATTTTTTCACTGACCTTTTGTATCACTCCTTCCATAAGGATATAAAACAACGAGGGATATTTAAAACTACTTTGTTTCAGCCTCCGTTTTACACCATAATAGTCACTCTCCTTCTACAAGCTCTGACAATGATTTATGTTTTAACTCTCTGAAGTTCTTTTTTGGCGGCAGACAGTTTATCAGTGGGAAGGTGGTGGAATGTGGTTGTGTATGCTATGCTTTTCTGGCATTCCGGAAATCTATTTGAGTGCGGGCTTGAAGGCATTTCGGGCCTTTTAAAGAAGGGGGCATGAGTCCAAGAGAATCACCAAAGAGATGGATGGTGGCTAGGGTCCTGTGGTCAGCAATGGTATTTGGTAGGAGGCAAGATCCAGAAGGCGAAGATGGGTGACATCTACTAGTATATTTATGTAGTGACGCGTCTGAGGAATTCATCGTGAAAAACTGGATGTCAACAATAATGACAATCCATCGGCATTTGTCCTTCATTAGGCAGAAGATGAGGGTAAAGTGGATGTATGATGGTATGGAGACACCTTAGATGGCAGTCATAGATCACTGTCAGCTGTCTACAGTCAAAACAGGGAGAATGGATTTGAAGGTGCCAGTGTCAGAAACTCTCCGCCGGATGTTTAGGTGTTGTTGGCAGATTCTGGGGGAGCAAGCATCTGTGGGGACTGTGGTGGCCCCCATAATTATCTTTATTGGTTGTCTGCCTGTTTTACATCCAGCTACATTTTCTGGCTTTGTATATATACATGTCGTGGGTGGCTTCTTGCCAGTAATTCGTTTACCACACTTCCGGAGATCCATCGTTCGTGTTCCTTAGACGTTGGGGATGGCAGCCCGAATTTTAGATGATAGCTTTTGTCACAATGTCTTAAAACATTGAGACTGGCTACTGTGCAATCGGTATCAAAAAATAAATTACTGGGAACATGTAGATCTGGAGATATCTTTTTTTTTTTCTTTTTATGGTTTAATCATGGATCATATTCCGAAAATTTTCCAGAAAAGTACAACAATTTTTCAGTGTTTTATACATGTTATTTAAGTTTTTTAGGTTTAAGTAGGTTTCATACACTCAAATGTTTTAAAGTTTACGCTCTTCTTATCTGTTGTTCATTTTTTTGCTAGGGACCAAAAAATGGTGTGGATGAATTGCAAAAATCTAGAATTTGTTGTCTTGGAAGCTAAAATATTTCTTAGCGTAGAATTTAGTTGGTTGTGAAAAGAAAAGTATTGCAATAATTTAAAATTTCTGTTTCAAATATTTGGTGCATGACGCCAAAACAATTCAGCTTCTATAAGTTCTCCTCTCTCGGAATATGAAAACCATCAATATACCTTATATCCCACGGGACAGTGAAAGCTTTGTGCTTTAGTAATTACCAATTAAAGCAATAGTCTTTAGGGGTTATATTCATGAATGCATAACGATAACGATTAAACTGACGTCTAAAACTGGAAGAGAAAAATTTTCCGTTTGTACTGAAATATTAGTGTCCCAAGAAATATGAGAAAATCAGTATTAATTTAATTTTTCCATCTTCTGGACAGATAAGTTAAAATGTAAGATAGAAGTCTAAAGTGTTTTTTTTTCTGGGGGGGGGGGGGGGGGCGGGGGGGACAAGTCAGCAAAGTCCATATACTCGCTTCCATGAAATACACCGGTATATGATTTCCATCTAGTGTAAAATGGTAATTTTCGTTGTATGCTAAGCTTTCACAAACTACCTTCTCTTTCTTTTTTTTATGAACTGCAATTAGCTATTTCTTTTAAAGCTTTGTAGATTCATAATTTAGACGACTAACTCGCCAAAGTTTCGCTGCCATAAATGTAGTTGTTTAAGAAATCTTCTAATATTAGGATTATCCAAGATGAAACTGGATTTATAAAACATAAACGTACGTTTTTTTTATTCTCATTACCTAACCAAACTGACAGGGCAAATCTCACTTAATTCAAAATAGGATCATCCTCGACGTGTAATAGAATGACGTCGACATCACCAAGATTAGATGTTAGTCATGAAAATAACTATTTTTACAACTCATGCAAATGCATGAATTATTTATATTGTTTAAGTTTCTCATTTCTTTTGCGAATTATCACTTCACAGAGGGGGCGAACTTAAATGCAATGTTTCAAATCTTAGACTGAAACACTTTCAAGAGTGTATGCAAAATTGGGTCAAGGTCATTTCGTTGTAACTGGCCGACCTGTTTTTAATAGATATTCGAATATTAAGCATAACTCGTACATAAAAAATTAAAATGTATTGTAGGGCGGTAGACATAAAAAAAAATGGTAGTTTAATTTTATATCGATGCTTGAAGATTGTTCCATATATTCAATGCGGGATTCGCGTAATAATATTATTATGTGAGTTAAGATTCCGTGAATGCTCTCTCTTCTCTCTCTCTCTCTCTCTCTCTCTTCCCCTCTTCTCTTCTCTCTCTCTCTCTCTCTCTCTCTCCTATGATAAGAAATATATGGTAAGATCGACAGTTACTTGTATATAACAACAATATTAAGATGCTCTTTATACAATGTTTATTTTCAATTAAAATCAAACAGAATCCTTCTCTATATTACAAGGTCATAAATATAACTCTTAAGTGAAAAAATACACGCACGCTCGTGCCAAAAGAAAAGAAAGAGAAACAGTTATGGTGAGAGAGATCTAATATAATTCCAAGCTTGTAAGTTATTTATCTTTTGCTTCATAACCAGTAGGGAATGACATTCAATTTAAGAGAATGCTACTTTAAATCAATTCTAACGGCTTTAAAACTACGTTATAAGTATTATAAGGTAGTATCATAAGGTAGAAATGATCTTAACTTTTGATTGAGTGGATGTTCTCATAAAAAGAGAATAGCATGAGTTTAGATATATATTTTCTATTACAATAAACAATATGATAATGACAATAATAATCCATTACTTATTGCTATCATAGCGGATCGTGGCCCAAATGTCGATGCCGTTCTACTCCCCACATCTCGATTATACATTTAACTTATCTCACTAAATAACGTAGCTGCTCTGTTTGACATATAAGCCAAAAATTCTCATTAGACAGACTGTTCAAAGATTAAACTCCTCCACCTATTCATTGAGCTTGTGATGCGAATACTTAATTTTATGTTATCACTCACAGATAGTAGGACATGATTAGCCTCTATAACGCAAAACTACGCACCATTCACTGTTCCTGTCGTATGGAACGATGAACCAGGCCACAGAGAGGAAAAAAACACTTTAATTCCCAATCCAGATTCCCCTCGAAATTTTAACAGCATACATACACACGGACACACACACTCGTGCACACACGCACGCACACACAAGCAAACAAACAAACATACACACACACACACACACACACACACACATATATATATATATATACATATATATATAACTATATATATAATATATATATATATATTAATATTTATTATATATATAGAATTCCCACATCCACATCGCAATGGGAGTTTTGCTAAGTGATACTATACACACACAACACACACACACACACACACACACACACATATATATATATATAATATATATATATATGTGTGTGTGTGTGTGTGTGTGTGTGTGTGTGTGTGTGTGTGTATTTATGTATCACTTAGCAAAACTCCCATTGCGATGTGGATGCGGGAATTCTAAAACGATGAAACCCTCTTAGGCACAGCTGATTCCCTTTAGTTTTACGGATCTCTTACAGAAATAAATGATCGCTTAGTTTCCATGATAAATTGCAGCTATTAAAATCCTCAGACTTACAATCGCTCGAGCTGGTGGGATAATTGATGGTCTGACGGATAGAAATAGAAATGTCACACTCTCAGAACTAGACAAATGGGGTATATGTATCACGTTGTTGTAAATCATGTAATAATTCTGATTAAGCAGTACTAATAAATGATGTCAGAATCTCACTGTTAAGTGAAGCGCTCGTTTCCTTGGGGAAATATTTTTTTTATTTATGCATTTTCATTTTAAGTTTTCTCCTTTAATGATTCAAAGGAATACCTACAATGTCATTTACATCATGTATCTTTGCTAAAGCTAAATTGGGAAGCAAAATTGTTTAAATTACAGAAATATTCTCCAATTATTTGCATCATAATTTCATTACAATGTAGGGGGAGTAGGTCATTGACACAACTTGATACGAATGAATTGATATTACTTTTGAAATATAAATTTTTTTACTTGAATGTAATCTTCTTCCAGTTGAAGTGAGTAACATAGGTAGACTTTTTGTTATCAAAATCCTTTTGATGGAAAAGTGCCTATTCGTTTAGGTACTGCTACTCATAGATCCTTCATGTTACCTGGAAACATAATTCTTACATGAATTTTTTTTCCACCATTAGCAATATTTTCCTTTCTTCCATTGAGGTCAAAAGTAGTATTTATATTTAATTTTTATTTCAATGAATCTATGCATCGTTCATTTTTTAAGGAAAATAAAAGGAACGAATTTCCATCAGTCGCTCTCGAATTGCAGTGCCAGCAAGCACTGGTAATCTGGTAACATTTATCCACAAAGTTAATGACTTTTTTTTTACCCTTAGGTGTATTAGCTGGATGTCAGTACTCTTAATAAGTCTTATTAAGTAGATAGTAGTGGCTTCTTATTAACGGTGATACATTTTTTTTTCAATGGGTTTTGTCAACTTTTTAGATTAAGTTATCAGAGGAAAGAACTACATAATTACTGATGAAAATAAATGTTAGCAGTTAATACCTGCTGATCGGAATATAGTAATAAACCAATAAATCACATATCATCTACTCGTAGAGAAAAAATTTCTTATATATGAAAATCAAAACAATCAGTTTTGAATATTCGAAATCGAGGTCAACGCGCACTTCGATAGAAATGTCAATAATTTCCTACATATTTTGTACAACATCTAGTCATATCAAATACAGCACCGGCAAAGATTAGCCTTATATTTACTAGCAAAATTTATTTGTTCTCTTCTTTGGTCAATTTGACATCATTAAAATATCATGAAAGTTCTTCCATTACTAGAATTGCTTTAAAAGGAGTTTATTGATGAAGTAAAATCTTGAATCTCCAAGAAATATATACTACAGATTAAATCACATTATGCTAGAATCATACAGAGAATAGTTCACTTATATATTTGGCTCTCTGTAAACATATCTTCATTGTTGTGATTTATTACATAGCTGAATTCAAGTATGTGTCGAGCAACATCATTTCGCTGAGATGAATATACCTAAGGAAGTTAGCAGGCAACCATTTTACTTCATACTAACATTCCTGATTATTGCCATCTGTGCGTTAATACGAAACATTTTCACCTACAAATGAATATCACTGATTATTATTTTGGAACATTCCGATGCGTTCCTGGGCAATAGCTATCCACCGTATCCTACCTGGAATAGTGTTCTTGTGGATTTCACAATGTATTCTTTTGAGGAGACGGTCACCACCTTTATGGACTTTGTATAATTGAATATTTCCGGGACTGCGTATACTTCAATTTATACATAGTCAAAATCATCACCCGGAACACAAAAAGAAAAATATCTTGCCATATTTTCCCAAAAATGATAAATGAATTTCTGTAGAAAAAAAGAATATAATATTTTCTCAAATAGCCCGTTGGATTACGTGCAAAGTTTAGTTTTATCTTTTTGATATTATAAGTTTTCGACGTTATAATGGTCAATTTTGAATATGAATGAAAATATTTCACTGAACGTAAAATATACAGAGCCTTGATGAAATTCTGCCCAGCATGTATATTAGCATGAAGTGGTTTGACTGGTTGACATCTAATGTTACGCCGTCCACCCAACGTAACAATACAATTTTATGCATATTCAAAATCATTATCTGACACACAAAACAAATCGTTCTTGGCATATTTTCCCAAAGATAATAAATGAATTCCTTTGAGAACAGAATAAAATATTTTATCAAATACCCCGTGGTTTTGTGTGAAGCATAGCTTTGTCTATTCGATGATATTATTTTTCTACGTTATAATGGTGAATTTTGAATGCGGATGAAAATGTTTTACTGAATGTAAAATATCATTCCAGATATTTAATTAATTGCTCTCTAGCGTTATCTGACATTTAATTCAATTGGTATGATATGTATGACACGATAATTTTTATATGAAGCGACGATGAAATTACGTTTTTCATTTAATTTGTGCCGCTGTCCTTTTTTTATTATATTTTTAACACCACTGTTACATTCTACCTATTCGTAGTATCACTATGAACAAAAAAAATAAAACTACCATAATAAAAAAAAGAGCTGTTTAGTACCGTTAGTATACAACGAATAACGACTCTATGGCGTGATTCGTATTGCACACATTTCTTTTGCATATAGAAATATTTCTGGTTTAAATGAAAGACATATTTTTAGTGCGACTTTATTCACTTTTAAAGTGAAGTTAATTAAGAAGAATGTACATGGAGTACTTGAATATTTTAACAGTGAGGGAAGTAAAGCTCCCAGAAACGACCTGAAATGTGACATGAAATTTGTTGCGTAAAATGGCATTCAAAGAAATATACAGCCCTCTCTCTCTCTCTTTCTCTCTCTCTCACACCCACACACATACAATATCTGACACACAATCATCTTGAATTGGAGAAAATTATATAAAGAAAAAGAATAAAAGTATTAAATGTCGTCAGTCACCATCCCAACTCCCCCACCAAAAGAGAAAAAACACAGTCAAAGTCTTATACAGGCAAAGAATGATTATTTTGACAATAATCACTATCCTGTACGATACGTAAACGAGACAGTCTTCAGAACTCCTTCAGTCCTTTCAACCTCCAACAGCTCTGAAAATAGGGGAACATATGAGGCGCCTCTCTGGAAACTTCCACGATTTCATTATATTTTCGTGAAACAACAAAGGACCACCAGAAAAGAAACAATACAAAAATAAGCCCCTAAGTTTCTTCGGCCCGGTGTTGGCCTGTATTGCTGGAGCCTATAGGTGTCCCAGACGCACGATCAAGGCTAACTTTAACCTTAAATAATATAAAAACTACTGAAGTTAGATGGCTACAGTATGGTATGATTGACGATTGGAGGGTGGATGATCAACACACCAGTTTCCAGCCCTCTAGTCTCAGAAGTTTTTAAGATCTGAGGGCGGATAGAAAGAGTGGGGACGGACAGACAAACCCACCTCAATAATTTTCTTTTAAATAAAACTAAAAGACCTTTGATGATCCCTTGCAAGTAAGGTGTGACAAATTTCTATTGTCCATTCGATGTCGTTCTACATTTTAGCGGTTCAGTAGTCGTCTTTTACAAAACGTAGGATGCCTCCATTCCTTAATGTCCATAATATCTCATAACTTAACACCCTTCTTCCTGTTAGGAACTAATTTTATTGATAACCTTTGGCGGAAGTTAGACTTATGCACATACTGCAATATAATGTAACTAAAAGACCGTCTTTTTCCTTCAAAAGATAAAAGAATCATTATCTTTGCTCCGCGTAATTCATTTGGATAATTTTGTTAATGATTTAGCTTAAGTTTTTAAAAATGATGCTATAGTTTTCGTTAACACTCTATTTCAAAATCTGATGAAATATTGTAGCAGGCTCTTTTGAAGTGAACTCGAATGCTCTAAAGATTCAATATAAACCTGCAATGGATCAGACGCGTATGCAGTCAATGACTAAAGGTATCTTGTATTTAAGGCCTATACCATTAAATTTTTCTCGACGTTTTGAATGGTTTATTATAGATCCTTAAAATCACTTTCAGATTTTCTATACCGATCAAAGAAAAAAAAACAAAAAAGTAGACAATTTTTTGTATGTCAATCATTGACTTGCAAAGTTACTGTGAGGTCTCACTTGCCTGATGGCGGACTTCATATTTTATCGCTTCTCTGAAGATACATCATATATGAAGCGAAACTTTCATGATAATGTGGCATGTGATTGAAGGGTCATAAAAAAATGTGCGTACAGTACCTTGCTGACGGCTATAGCACCTTTCAAGGAAGCCATGAAAAATGTAACCGAATTTTGGAATAACTTCACGAAAAAAACCTGAGCGAGAAAAACGAAGTGGCTTTTTTTTATTTTTGTCAGATTTATAACTTATTCAACGTATCCAATTTTACTAAGTAAGCTGCTATTAAAATGTTTCGTTTAAGTATGCGAATACTGATCAGTAGAAATACACTTGAGTAAGATATGAAAACACACTAAGTACAAAAACAACCTTTTAGTTTATATCCATGAATGACAGTTCAGAAAATAATAAACTAATCAAATGTAGAAGTTCTGTACAAAAAAAAAAAAATAATGTGTTCAAGTAGGATAGTGGCAATTACATTTAAATTTTACTTTTTCCTCATGTATAAAGTACACAACAATTCATGCTCGGTTCGTTATCAGAAACACAGCTGGCCCATGAATATTACAGCTATGTAATTATCTCTATCGGGCAATTATATATATATATATATATATATATATATATATATATATATATATATATATATTATATATAATAATATATAATATATATATATATTTAATATATATATAATATATATATAATATATATATATAATATATATAGATATATATATATATATATATATTATATATATATATATATAATTATATATAATATATTATATATACGTATATATATATATATATATATATATAATTATATAATATATATATATACGTATATATGTATATATATATATATATATATATATATATATATATATATATATATATGTGTGTGTGTGTGTGTGTGTGTGTGTGTGTGTGTGTGTGTGTGCGTGCGTGTGTGTGTGTGCGCGAGTGTGGAGGGAAATAAGCATAGAGTTCTTGGAAGTTATAAGTTAGATTATCAGGTAACTGTATGGAAGTCTACAGAGGAAAAGTTCTGAAGCAGTTGATAAGAAGAAACTATTCGTCTGAATGAGGGGAAATGATAGACGTATACGCTAGGATTATATAGATAAAGAAATCATAGCGTATGGTTTTCATAAACATAGTCATATTTTAGAGGACTTCACAGGAAAGACCAGTGCAAATTAAAAATGCATAATTAGGATA
>NC_061108.1:89785408-89812908 GCF_015104395.2 Macrobrachium nipponense
ATACGGTAACGTTTCTGTATACATAGACAAACACAAATATAATATCAAACGATTTATGTAGCATAATATTTGTGAATACAGAGACCGACTAAAATTCTTAACTATCCTATTGTTACAAATTCACCAGTCATCCTTCCTGACCCCGACAAGTATATGCAGAGGAGAGTCGATACCAATTCATATCTCTCTTGGTGGCCGGTTGGTCAAAGTCAATGTCTATCGTTGTTTCTAAACCAGGTAACGGTTCGGATCCTACCAGGGACGAAGGACGTAAAAATAATGCTTTCCCATGAGTGTGTTTTCCCCAAGGTATATGTATGTAATTTTAAATCAAGCAAAAAAAAATGGGAAAGCCTAAAAATCATAGTCCAAAAACAAATTAAAATATTCGTCTGTAAAGAGAGAGATGATATAATTTTCAAGAAAATTGCAAATCTCATTTTTAAACTGCATGTAAAAAAAAGACCTCGTACCACGATTTGAAAGCTACCTTTCATTAGTCAGCCAATAAAACTAAAAAAAAAAGTACTAATGTATTCTACAAATATTGCAACATAATTATTTTTTTGACTGCAAATGGTGGATTATTATTATGCTGAAACATGACTCTCTTACAGCTGGAATATAGAAAACATGAAATGATTTCATAGTTACCGGACTGCAGTACGCAATTTTACCTTAGAGATCTTGATATCTTTTGTTCTATATACTTGATTGTTTTGTACATATTTCATTTCTTCTCATAAATAAAGTATTTTCAAGATGTATCGACTAATTATTAGTTTAACGATGTTGTGCAAAAAAATGCAAATAGTTTTTTAATTAGTTTATATCGCAAGCTACTTTTCTATATCATTAAAGCACCAAATTGATTACCTCAAGTATCTACCATTTTAACAAATATGAAAGCGTCCTATTAACATTAAAGATAAAAATACCATCCAAAATGTTAAATTACGAGTTTAGATGGTGTATAATAGAGGAGAGAGAGAGAGAGAGAGAGAGAGAGAGAGAGAGAGAGAGAGAGAGAGAGAGAGACTACATTCTTCGAGTTCTCAGCTAGTCCTTTTAGAATTTGCTTATTTCTAAACTAAACGGGTTAAATTTCGACTTATTTTATATCTCTAAATTATGTGTATTTGACAACGAGAAGTTTATAAGACTTGGAATGTTCACTTCATCTCTCACTCCTCTTCTCTTCGACACCTGGCAGACATATAAACATGAATGTCCATGTAATAAAGCACTGTAATTTTCGTGGATATAGGTCTTAAATATTAATTTAGGAATTCTCAATGCCTTATTATAACTAATTAACTCGCTCGTTGCCTGGAAAACAAAAGAGCATATATTGCGACTTTCCAGTATTCGCATTTTGAGATGCAATACATCTGGTATCATTTTCCTAGAACAGATATTCTTGAAATTGAAGTATATTGTGCTGTACACTGGGCCTTCTAAACATTTTTCTTTTGTTGCTTTCAACTCATATGATTTAGTATGCTTTTGTTTTAACGCCGATTCATAATTATTACCTATTCACTGGGACATGGAAGAGCTTAATGTTTATGTAAGTTAAAGTTTCTTTTTTTAAGTCAAGTTACCTTGACTGAATGTACCGAAGATTTTGAGAAAGTGTAAGTCATGGTAAATTACGTTTTAAGGTCAAAACGCATTAAAATAAACTATAAGTTATTACGAGCACACTAGAATAAGCAAATGGTTATGAATTCTCAGCAATACCAGTTAGTTTTGGTAGAAAAAAATTCTTGGAGTTGTACTAATCTTACAGTAATTACAGTAAAAATGAGCTGGCTATTTCCTTAAGAAATTTTATTTTGTTCCAAGGGAAATGCTTATCAACTGTTTATTCAATTACATTTGAAGAAATGTGTTGTTAATTTGACATTTCATGGGCAAATGGTGAAAATACTTAGAAAATGTCATATCTAAAAAAAATGGAGGTCTCTTCTTAAAACAAAAAAAAATGCTTAATAACTGTGCTGCCACTGGAGAGAAATATAAACTGTAACCGGGTTGCACTACTTCCGTTTTGACAAGGGCATATTGTGGAGTTCTTTAAGTTGCAAAGTTGTAACTGGACTGATCTATTTTGGTGTCAACGAAGTAATTATGACCTTACAATGAACTGGCTAGCACATACCCAAAGATCTTAAGCTAAGCGTTGACACCAGGGATCACACAGTGACCGTTACCGGTTTAGAAATTCGACACATTATAAACGTTTAAGGAAGCTTTACTCAGTTGTACGGTTACTAGCAAAATATAAAGGCATTTTGTAAAAGGAAGTATAGAGTACAGTAATTGTTACCGGTGTTGGAAAAAATAAAACCCTAGAAGCACCTCACCTCTGCAACTGTGCAGCTTTGAACCCACATTTGCTGAGCATTCCCTATTTTATTGAGTCTCCCTTCCATTCATCCATACTCACCCAGCAGTATGCACGTGTGAGTGTATATGTGTGGGCATTGGGCATGAGTGTTTCTGTATGTGTGGGATGATAAGAGTTTTATTTTACATATTAATATTACGCTCGAATTTATCATTCTTCTTTCTGATACATATGGTTTGAAATATTTGTAATTGTTGGAAGTAGGACAGGAAATATAGGCTGCATCATAAAACAATATATGATTTCAGGCATTTGTAGGAATTTTTTTTACACATTCGATATCAAAACATTCTGGTATCCAAGGCAATTTTGATACACTCTGAAACATTTACTTTTACTTTACAGCAAAAAAAAAAAAAAATTCTCATATTTACTGTGCAAGAAAAGTAATATCAGCGATTTCATAAAAGCAATTCTACAAGTTTCCTAATTTGGTTATGCCAATGCCTTGAAAAATAATAAATCAAGAAGAGTGATAACGGGATATACATTCAGAAGAAAAATAAAGTGTGAACCGAGAAAAAACCGAAAAAGAGGAGAGCGTTTCAATCAAAACTCCAAGACCTGGAAATTCAGTGTTCCCGTCGAAAAGGAAGTAATTGAATTTAAACCATGGGTCCTGAGGGCAAAAAGAGACTTCGTTTTCTAGGTTCACGAACCTCTTTATCGAAAAGGAAACCCGTTTCCCAAATATCTGACATGTGTATTGAAAATGTTCTCTGTATACAACCGTACTGTATATATTTTTCAAATAGGGAGGGTCGTTGAAGTGACTTGATTAATCATAGTGCTACGGTGAATCAATGGATAAAAACTAAATGGAGAATTATAGAAGAAGGAGAGGAAAATAAAGTCTCTAGTATATATTGAAAATAATGCCAAAAATTCCAGTATTAACAACAATAATAGAAATTTTGAACTTTTTACAGCTGTAACTCCTTTCCCGGTATTTTAATTAGAGACGAGATTGAATTTAATAGCCTGTGACAAGGGCAATAGCAAGCGTGTGATAGTCTTAATTGACAGTTTTTGTTAGTTAAAAATCATAATTTCAATAAAAATAAAATAATGACTTTTTTTCATGAGCATAGCCCTAGTATTTTCAAGAAATTAAATTTTAAAATATCAAACAGATGATAATCATAGACATAATTAACATAAGGCCATAACAGCCAACCAGAAAAGCATACGCTAAGAAAAAATTAACCTTAAATTTGATTTTTTGCTCTGAAAATGAACAATGCAACATGAACCATGAATCCTAAAAACCAAAGGATGTCCTGTTGTCTAACTTTAAGAACCACAGTATTTGTGAATTGGGTACTTACAAAAAAATTGACATATATTTAGAGCGCGTCCTTTGAATTTACTAAGATAACGGTCTCTTTTATTTAAATGGCGAGTCTAAAAGATTAGCTTTATGGCATTTTTCAGGGTACAAATGGAACCATAAATACAAAAATAGTCCAAAAAAATAAAATAGAAGTATTTTCAAGTAAAACTTGATGATAATAATAATAATAATAATAATAATAATAATAATAATAATAATAATAATAATAATAATAATAATAATATAATAATAATAATAATAATACCTGTCTAATATCTCGAAGGGTCTGCTGAAGGTCTGTAACTCCTTCCAACACTTTGAATAGTCAATGGCTTAGGTTACATGACTCTCAGCCAAAGCGCCTTCCAGACATAGTAAACTTGGAGTAACTTTCTCAATGGCTAGGCAAGTTTCTTCTGAGATTGTGAAAGGGAGAACCATAACATCTATGGAATTCACCGCATCCTATATTTTATGCCTAGACTTTATTTCTTTGAATTTTTAGTATCAAATTAAGACTTGGAAAATCTGCATATTTATGGAACTTTTAACAATAAATCTTACTCTGTTCATTCTCTGACGAAAAAAATTAACTTCTTCCTGAAGTTTATTTTCCTTAATTTTTAAGGGATTTGACTTCAGTATCAGAAAGGCAAATAGTTCTTTTTCCCTTGGACGCTACATATACGTATTTAACCATTTCACAAAATACAGTTACTTTTTTCAATAACGTCTTATGATAACGGTGCCAAAATATCATTTGACCAAATCAGTGCCATTGACTTTAATATTTCTATTTAAGGCCAGGTTGTGAAAAATAGAAATTAAATGACGCTAGACAGATTAAAGTAAAAATAAACTGAAGTCAAACAAAGAGAAATCAAAAGGCCAAACACTCTGAAAAAAGAAGCAAGCGATTCAATCAAAACTACAAGACCAGGAAATTCTGTGATCTCCGACGAAAGGAAGAAATTGAATGTAAACCATCGACCCTGAGGGACAAACGACTCCTCCGTCGGAGAAATAAACCCCTTTTCAGAGCGTTGGATATTTCTTGTGAAAAGGAAAAGAAAAGTGAAATTGAATAATACACAAACTTGGGCTCAATAACAATAATAATAATGGAGAAACAAATCCACAGTTATGTAAATGTAAATATATTTCAGTTTAAAAACAGCAAAGATAGTTTTCGGGAATCTGTTCGGTTCCCCTTATCAATCTAATAAGGGGAACAGAACAGATTCCCGAAAGCTATCTTTGCTGTTTTTAAACTGAAATTATATACATTTACATAAATGAGGATTTGTTTCTCCATTTGAAGACTCGTGCTACTATGAGGATTTTTTAATTTAATAATAATAATAATAATAATAATAATAATAATAATAATAATAATAATAATAATAATAATAATAATAATAATAATAATTTGATTGACAAAGTCAAGAAGAAAGTATCACTCATTGATGTCGCAATACCATGGGACACCAGAGTTGAAGAGAAAGAGAGGGAAAAAATGGATAAGTATCAAGATCTGAAAATAGAAATAAGAAGGATATGGGATATGCCAGTGGAAATCGTACCCATAATCATAGGAGCACTAGGCACGATCCCAAGATCCCTGAAAAGGAATCTAGAAAAACTAGAGGCTGAAGTAGCTCCAGGACTCATGCAGAAGAGTGTGATCCTAGAAACGGCACACATAGTAAGAAAAGTGTTGGACTCCTAAGGAGGCAGGATGCAACCCGGAACCCCACACTATAAATACCACCCAGTCGAATTGGAGGACTGTGATAGAGAAAAAAAAAATAATAATAATAATAATGAACCAAACAAAACCTAGTTTCAGTTTTCTTCTGAAGACTGAAAAAGAAACTCACAAAATCATTGTGTAACGTGTTTACTTCTATGTATTAACATTTGATTTTACTCCATTCTCGAATACCTTCAGGCCATATCTGTGGCCCATTTTCAAGAGATGTGTAGGTTGTCAGCCTGGGTCAAGGCCCAGCAGTCTTCTGCAGGAGACTGCTAGGCCTTGACCCAGGCTGGCAACCTACATTTCTTTTGAAAATGGGCCACAGATAGGGTCTGAAAGTACTCAAGTGTGGAGTAAAATCAAATGTAAATACTTAGAAGTAAACACGTTACACAGTGATTTTGTGGGTTTCTTTTTCAAATAATAATAATAATAATAATAATAATAATAATAATAATAATAATAATAATAATAATAATAATAATAATAATAATAATAATAATAATAATAATAATAATAATAATAATAAGACTATAAGAAAGCCTTCGACATGATACCATACACATGGCTAATAGAATGCCTGAAAATATATGGGGCAGAGGAAAACACCATCAGCTTCCTCAAAAATACAATGCGCAACTGGAATACAATACTTACAAGCTCTGGAATAAGACAAGCAGAGGTTAATATCAGGAGAGGGATCTTACATGCCGACTCACTGTCCCCACTACTCTTCGTAGTAGCCATGATTCCCATGACAAAAGTACTACAGAAGATGGATGCCGGGTACCAACTCAAGAAAAGAGGCAACAGAATCAACCATCTGATGTTCATGGACGACATCAAGCTGTATGGTGAGAGCATCAAGGAAATAGATACCCTAATCCAAACTGTAAGGATTGTATCTTGGGACATCAGGATGGAGTTTGGAATAGAAAAATGCGCCTCAGTCAACATACAAAAAGGAAAAGTAACGAGAACTGAAGGGATAAAGCTACCAGATGGGAGCAACATAAAACACATAGATGAGACTGGATACAAATACCTGGGAATAATTTAAGGAGGGGATATAAAACACCAAGAGATGAAGGACACGATCAGGAAAGAATATATGCAGAGACTCAAAGCGATACTCAAGTCAAAACTCAACGCCGGAAATATGATAAAAGCCATAAACACATGGGCAGTGCCAGTAATCAGATACAGCGCAGGAGTAGTGGAATGGACGAAGGCAGGACTCCGCAGCATAGATCAGAAAACGAGGAAACATATGACAATACACAAAGCACTACACCCAAGAGCAAATACGGGCAGACTATACATAACACGAAAGGAAGGAGGGAGAGGACTACTAAGTATAGAGGACTGTGTCAACATCGAGAACCGAGCACTGGGGCAATATCTAAAAACCAGTGAAGACGAGTGGCTAAAGAGTGCATGGGAAGAAGGACTAATAAAAGTAGACGAAGACCCAGAAATATACAGAGACAGGAGAATGACAAACAGAACAGAGGACTGGCACAATAAACCAATGCACGGACAATACATGAGACAGACTAAAGAACTGGCCAGCGATGACACAAGGCAATGGCTACAGAGGGGAGAGCTAAAGAAGGAAACTGAAGGAATGATAACAGCGGCACAAGATCAGGCCCTAAGAACCAGATATGTTCAAAGAACGATAGACGGAAATAATATCTCTCCCATATGTAGGAAGTGCAATACGAAAAATGAAACCATAAACCACATAGCAAGCGAATGCCCAGCACTTGCACAGAACCAGTACAAAAAGAGGCATGATTCAGTGGCAAAAGCCCTCCACTGGAGCTTGTGCAAGAAACATCAGCTACCTTGCAGTAATAAGTGGTACTAGCTCCAACCTGAGGGAGTGATAGAAAACGATCAGGCAAAGATCCTTTGGGACTATGGTATCAGAACAGATAGGGTGATACGTGCAAATAGATCAGACGTGACGTTGATTGACAAAGTCAAGAAGAAAGTATCATTCACTGATGTCGCAATACCATGGGACACCAGAGTTGAAGAGAAATAGAGGGAAAAAATGGATAAGTATTAAGATCTGAAAATAGAAATAAGAAGGATATGGGATATACCAGTGGAAATTGTACCCATAATCATAGGAGCACTAGGCATGATCCCAAGATCCCTGAAAAGGAATCTAGAAAAACTAGAGGCTGAAGTAGCTTCAGGACTCATGCAGAAAAGTGTGATCCTAGAAACAGCGCACATAGTAAGAAAAGTGATGGACTCCTAAGGAGGCAGGATGCAACCCGGAACCCCACACTATAAATACCACCCAGTCGAATTGGAGGACTGTGATAGAGAGAGAAAAAAAAAATAATAATAATAATAATAAAAATAATAATAATGAAATCAGGATGGAATTTGGAATAGAAAAATGCGCCTTAGTCAACATACAAAAAGGAAAAGTAACGAGAACTGAAGGGATAAAGCTACCAGATGGGAGCAACATCAAACACATAGATGAGACGGGATACAAATACCTGGGAATAATTTAAGGCGGGATATAAAACACCAAGAGATGAAGGACACGATCAGGAAAGAATATATGCAGAGACTCAAAGCGATACTCAAGTCAAAACTCAACACCGGAAATATGATAAAAGCCATAAACACATGGGCAGTGCCAGTAATCAGATACAGCGCAGGAATAGTGGAATGGACAAAGGCAGAACTCCACAGCATAGATCAGAAAACCAGGAAACATATGACAATACACAAAGCACTACACCCAAGAGCAAATACGGGCAGACTATACATAACACGAAAGGAAGGAGGGAGAGGACTACTAAGTATAGAGGACTGTGTCAACATCGAGAACCGAGCACTGGGGCAATATCTAAAAACCAGTGAAGACGAGTGGCTAAAGAGTGCATGGGAAGAAGGACTAATAAAAGTAGACGAAGACCCATACAGAGACAGGAGAATGACAAACAGAACAGAGGACTGGCACAATAAACCAATGCACGGACAATACATGAGACAGACTAAAGAACTGGGTAGCGATGACACATGGCAATGGCTACAGAGGGGAGAGCTAAAGAAGGAAACTGAAGGAATGATAACAGCGGCACAAGATCAGGCCCTAAGAACCAGATATGTTCAAAGAACGATAGACGGAAATAATATCTCTCCCATATGTAGGAAGTGCAATACGAAAAATGAAACCATAAACCACATAGCAAGCGAATGCCCAGCACTTGCACAGAACCAGTACAAAAAGAGGCATGATTCAGTGGCAAAAGCCCTCCACTGGAGCTTGTGCAAGAAACATCAGCTACCTTGCAGTAATAAGTGGTACGAGCATCAACCTGAGGGAGTGATAGAAAACGATCAGGCAAAGATCCTTTGGGACTATGGTATCAGAACAGATAGGGTGATACGTGCAAATAGACCAGACGTGACGTTGATTGACAAAGTCAAGAAGAAAGTATCATTCACCATGGCACACCAGAGTTGAAGAGAAGGAGAGAAAAAATAGAAATAAGAAGGATATGGGATATGCCAGTGGAAATTGTACCCATAATCATAGGAGCACTAGGCACGATCCCAAGATCCCTGAAAAGGAATCTAGAAAAACTAGACGCTGAAGTAGCTCCAGGACTCATGCAGAAGAGTGTGACCCTAGAAACGGCGCACATAGTAAGAAAAGTGATGGACTCCTAAGGAGGCAGGATGCAACCCGGAACCCCACTATAAATACCACCCAGTCGAATTGGAGGACTGTGATAGAGCAAAAAAAAAGAAAGAAAAGAAATAATAATAATAATAATAATATAATAATAATAATATAATAATATAATAATAATAATAATAATAATAATAACAATTAATAATAATAAATAATATATAATAATTAATAATAAATAATAACTAATAACATGAGTAACAAAAATGGTGTAATTTATAAAAAAAAAAAATTATATGAAATGAGAATCGAGGAGAAGGGAGGAGATTTTCGAAAGGTCCCGTTTTGTAAATATTTTTTATATATATTTACACTTACACCATTGTGGATTTCTCCATCAATTATATTAATAATAATAACAGAGCTATTTAAGTGGTGAATCGGTTGTTATAATTGATTATTTAGAGCTGTCATGGATATTAATCTATGTGGTTTAGGTATTTAATTGTTATTTTCAGATTAAACAGATGCTAAAATTTCACTCGGGAATAACTAAACGTAAATAAAATTATTTGACAGGAATTCCTATTAATAAGTTCAATGGCTTTTGCTTTTGAAGTAGCGCTATTTCTATATCATTTACTTTTTTTTCTTTCAGCCGAGTGATAAGTTCGCTTTTCACCTTTCGTTTCTCTATCGAGGTTTAATGAGTAAGGTAAAGGTCTAAGTCTGGAGATGATTCAGAAAATAACACGAATGATAATAAGGCAGCTCCATTTACGTATACAAAAAATATTCATAATAAATCAGTACGAGTTTTATTACCTCCCACTCGTTCTGAGTAACCTAACATTGAAGCTCTGCGATATACTGAAAGAATTAAGAAATAAAGTATCTTCTAACAATTAATATACAGGTAACTTATGTAGGCGTTGCAATTAGCCTAGCTGGTGCATTAGTTTTTGACGCATTGCTAAGCTAGTTAGACTAGCGAATGTGAGTCCGAATGCAATGTGGGACAGGTAGCCCCTAATTACAGATCCTAGAGTAGACTGCGACAGGTAAATTTGCTAGGATAGTCCTTGGACACATCATAACAATCCTGCAATTACTTTTTTAGTATTTCGGTAAATACGTGGAAATTGAGAGTCATGATAGAGTTTGGAGAAATCTGTTCTTGTAATGGATAGTAAGTTGAGTTATATTAAATTAATGGATAAGTAAAAATAGAAGCTCTATTCTGTAGATAAGGTTAGCATTTCCATATAACTCGTTTTATTTTGATCTGCAACTACTTGTGTTCTAAGGCTTCTGGGAAAATAACTGGTGGAATCTTACTGGTCTGGGTCAGGAACAGAGGCAATCAAAATTATTATAAACAATTGCATAAATAATACTTTCTTTCTATTACAGACATGGAAACCAGAACTGAAAACACAAGAGGTATCAACTCGCTATTCCGTAATCTTATGGAATGTTACTTTTTGAACATTTTCACCTAGCCTTCAAGGAGCAGGACGATATAGAAATGCTGAACTTTATTTGACTGATCCTCTAACAAGTTTTCTATTTTCGTTGCATTGTGGGTATAAAGTTTTGGTTGGCTTTGTCAATAACAATCAACAGGAAACTGTGCATATTGCGCATGATGAATAACAGTGGCTACTATATACCATAAGGATTACTTCCCATGCCATTTTGCAGAACAACTTTCCATAAAAAGAAGGGACGGAAAAATCTTGTTATGAACTTCAGTACATCACCAGCTCATCATCAGAACTTCCCAAAGGAGAATTTTTCCTGAGATTTTTGCGGTTACCCACATCGAGGGAAATCATCACCTGAGGTGGCATTGGTTGCACTGTTCTATTTCTGCACGCAAGTGACACTAGTGTCCATTTGGGAATTCATCACAAACTTTACTCCTTTCATACTGATTATCCATATAATTTGCCAGCACACATTCCGCCATGTTCACCTCTGACCACAATTATACTTAATTTAATAAATAAGGTTATTCAGACACACAAAGGGAAAACCAAAGTGAACTATATGGGATACGTATCTAGCCCCAACAATGTTAGTACAAAGAAAAAGTTATGTATGTTGATAACAAAAATTAATATTTTCCATGAGGAAAGTGGAAAGTGATAAATTATATTTTGCATTTTTAACTGTTGAGTAAAACCATCAAGAAGCATAAAAAAGGATAATAGATTTATTGCTAATAAAGCTTTGAGTCCATATGTGATTGATTTATTTACAAGAATATCAACAGAGAGAGAGAGAGAGAGAGAGAGAGAGAGAGAGAGAGAGAGAGAGAGAGAGAGAGAGAGAGAGAGAGAGAGAGACCTATTGCAATACGGATAAGATCTTTCTTTTGAGACTATGAGGAGGAATTAAAGTTTGGCTTTTTCTAACAAAACTATAATCTGTTCGTCCGTTGTTCGCTGTTACGTTGGCATACTAGTTAAATTGACTGACTGTAAACCTTTCGATTAAATAACGGCAATCCTGTCAATTCGTAGCGGCCCCTTTCTTTGTGAGGGTAGTATGTGGGGAGGATACTGACTCATTCTACCGCAATTTCTCTTTATCTTACCCAAATTCAAAATATTTGTTTGCTGCCCCTAATACTGTTGAAAAATTCTTTAAGAATTCGGCAGTTACTATAAGACACAAAGCCGTTCCAAAAAAGTGTGATTCTTCAACGGTCCATGTTTCTAAATATTTCTTCATTTTAGCAGGATATCAATTATATAAAAAGTATATTTTTGCTTTAACATCTTTCAAATATATTTTCTTTCATTGTACGTTCAGTCAAATGGGATTTTTTTTAGAGAGAAATGCGTTCATGCAACGGTGTTAGGCTAAACACCATATCTCTGGGAATCGCAATTTACAACACTGCTGGAGTCTAATAACATGCAAGATTAAAGAGAAAGTTTTTACGAATAAATAATTAATTCTTTAACCCCTTTCCAGACCTTCGTTATTCACACATTTTTGCTAGTTCTTCTGAATGCAAATGTAGTTTTTTTTTTTTTATCAAAGAAAAAACTACATTTTCAGTAAGATCTTAAAAATAAAAAATGAAGATGTGGTCCAAGGCTTGAAGAGGTAATTTTAGACACGGAAGTCGTAAACTCTCATAGTACATACAATAAAGCATACCTGTTACAGTCGTTTGAGCAAAAATTAAATAATTTAAAATATAAATCCATGACTATCTGTGAAAATAAAACTAGCAATCAAACATTGTTGAATGAAAAAGTAAAATCAAAATATAGCTGAATCAACATTCTGAATGGCTAACACAATTTGTACACTAAGATGTGATTCAAGATGTTTTAAGCGGATTTAACGAACTTTTAACCTCTACTTAAGAAATACTTGAATCATGCGCTGTCTTTCTTGTCTCAACCAAAACTGCTCTACCAGTATCATACGCATATACTGACTGATCCTCTAAATCTAGATCCTTCCTTACCATTAAGCTGGTATATTGAGAAAAAGAGTATACCCTTATAGCACTTACTGTACTCTATCGTATTCAACCTTATACTAAGGAATAAATATTCCTCTAATTCCTTCATTTGGAGCCAATCCCTTACCAAGGCAAGCCTTATACGTCCAGTTTCAGCTATTCAATTACACGTTAATCACCGTATCGCGACACCTCCGTTGTAATACCAGCTGTTCCTTCTAATTTAGCCTCCTTAGAGCCATCCTTTAATTCTGAACAGTAACTTCCAAAATCCTTTTTAAACTTATCTCAGCCTCCTCCAGTCTTTTAATGCAGCTCAGCCTCTACTTCATCTTCCACATACTACCATTCCCCAAATAGTCACTCTGTCGACCCAGAACACTCTTCCGGCAGCTTTCTTCCATTTCCACCTTTTACTCTGAAAACCATGAATTGGGCACCTTAATCTTCCTGAAGTCCAAGCTCACTATCTGCCTGGTTTTTCATTACTTGTGTTTTATATTCTTAACAAAACCTATCAATCATTTTGTGCCCATGTGAGCAAACCACCTTTTTTTCTCTTGCATTTTCACTTCAAATAATCTCCTTGTCCATTCACGACTTTTCATTTCCTCATCTGCCAATCCTTTTTTATTTACTAGCAGACATATGTATACAGAAATTATGTATGAAAATTCATAAAGTAATTAAGTCTACGGGTGTACCCAGCCTAGTTTCGCGGGCTGAACCAGCTCCTTTTCAGGGAATCTCTTCTCATCCCCATCCCCTTAGGAGGGTGGGTTGGTGGGGGTTGGTGTTAGGATGAAACCTCATAATATACCATCTTATGGGTCCCCACTATAACCCTGCCAAGTTCCATGTCCATCGGACCAGCCGTTTAGCCGTGATTGAATGATAGACGGACGGACAGACATTACTCCCATTATAGTAAGATAAGGCAATTTTATTTTATTTATAAGACAGCTTTATGTTAAAGGCTATTAGCACGTCATAAATAGGTTCTTGCGTGTATTAGAAAATGCGGCAATGGGTTAACCACTAAAAAAAATAGACATGAATGTTGGTATGAAAAAGTATCGATGTATGGAAATATCTGATTTTATTATCTACTTACCGACTTGAAGTTTTACATTTGTTAAAAATGAAACCATTTAACGTATTTTTTAATCTAGTACCCATACTTTGCTATCTAAAAATTTCGTAAGTTGTATTTCATTGCTGTATGATCGATTACCAACCCTGTCAACCGGAGATCCTCTTCCATTTGCCTATAAGCGGTATTGGAAATACAACTTGAATTGCGAGCCAGGCTGATGATTAATGAATTACAGAAATAATTCCTCAAAACTGGTTAGCAAATGAAGACATGTAAAGTTGGATGACCAAAACCCCTAAACGAACCTTTAGCTTTACTGATTTAACTGCATCTAATTTTATTCTCTAGCTTCAATCTCAGGTACTTTCATTTCAATTTCTCCCTGAATAATTAATTTACTTTTAGCAAATGACTTTCATGTTGATTATAATATATATATATATATATATATATATATATATATATATATATATATATAATATATATATATATATATATCTGTGTGTGTGTGTGTGTATATACACACACATATATATATATATATATATACGTATATATATCACACGAGAGAGAAACAGTTGAGAAAAAAATTACTATTAATATTGATAGGCTTATTAAATCTACAAAATATATATAAAGGAAATAAAATCTTGCGTATGATTCATATTAATTACGAGTACTGTAAAAGGCTAAGTCAACCGGCTGAAAATATCGGAGTGAATACGATCGTCTATTAAGCTGATGTTTAGATTAACTATTGTAGCACAATCTTGTCTGTTGGAAGTGGTATACAAAGCGTCTTATTTGCAATATAAGTAGATGAAAGGTGAACTAACAAAATACCTCCAATCGGGAAAGCCAAAGAAACAATTAATCAAACAATAAAAAATGAATGGTTAAATATTGTAAACAACTCTCGCTAGATAGAACATTATTAGTTTACGTAAGCAAAAAAATCGAAAATGACAAAATGTTTTAGGTGCTTTGAATACCGCTGGAATCAGTATGTGAATATTCTTCAGCAATATAAGAAAAGAAATATGGGTTTGACACCTTAAGAAATCACCTCAAAGTCTGGATTTCGATATAAGGAAAGTAACAACGAGAGAGAGAGAGAGAGAGAGAGAGAGAGAGAGAGAGAGAGAGAGAGAGAGAGAGAGAGAGAGAGAGAGAGAGAGGCGAAGAATTATTTTATACATACATTAGAATCTTTATATGCTGTGCTACTTCAGTAGCGTTAAAAATGATCTTTCAGGTAAGTTTATACAAAACAAAGAATATAGAAGACATTTATAAACGGAAGAAAAGACGTTATAAATGTTATTATTTTCATAAAAGGTGAATAAAATTATTTAGTGCTAAGTGATATTCTTTTGAATTTCTGATTTTAGATTTAATAATTTTTGTAACGAAAGTTATTTTCTTTTACCATCAAGAATACCTAAGGTCACGAAATTAAAAGTCTTCGACGTTCACCACTTGAGGAAGTTCTCTCTCTCTCTCTCTCTCTCTCTCTCTCTCTCTCTCTCTCTCTCTCTCTCTCTCTCTCTCTCTCTCTCTCTCTCTCTCTCTCTCTCTCTCTCTCTCAGACGTCGTAATGAGTTAAGATGCAATCTTTTTTACAAGAATCTGGTTGAGGAAGGCCAAAGAAAGGATCCTCATTTGGTAACAAACAGCCACTTTCCTTAAAGCCAAAAGTCTGAAACTGACTGTAATTAGACAAGACAAGTAATGAGAATGAAGTTCTATGAGAGGAAAGATTCAAGTCGGAGATTAGTATAATTTGGGATAAAATGGAAGAATATATACTTACGTGATAAATAGTGTCCTTATTGCACGAGCATTGTATATCAAAATATCAGATAGTATCATTTGTAATGTTTGTCTTTTACCAATATATTTTACGTTCAGTTTTTCATGGGAAAAACATATGTCACGTAAGATAAAATGGTCTCCAAAAAGGGAAATTTATTTTCGATGTAAAAAACCATAGGTTTACATCCAATGTTTCTTTTACGTCAATTTAGAGCGTCTAATCTTCGGTGTGTGCAAAGTGTAATCATCACCATTACCAGATATATTCGTAGTATTTATAACTAAAGAAACTTATCAAGTTCTTGACTGTCACATTTTTTAAGCCCGAAAGTCTGATAAGAAATAAATGAAGGAGCCTTTTCTTCCATGGTTACATTCGAACGCATTCGCGCTAAAGAATAACCATCACCCAAGGATGATTGGAATTGGTATGTGTTTCTGCACTGATCAGAATTCGAACTGTGGCTTAGCTTAGAAACAATAAACAATGGCTTAGATAACCCGGCTATCAAGAGAGACATATGTTGATAGACTCTGCTGTACACATGCCCAAAAATTATTCCCAGAGCATAGTGAATTTGATTATACTATGTAAATATATCTTAATATACTTGTATGCGTGTACGTGTGTGTTTCTCTCTCTCTCTCTCTCTATATATATTATATATATATATATATATATATATTATATATATATATATATATATATATATATATATATATATATATTCTTGACGGTTAAGCCTGATCTGTAATTAAAAGGAAATTATAACAGAAACATCTTAGGACCTGGGTCAACCCTTTCTTTCTATATTGATATACAGGCACATACATGTATGCGCACTTACAATATATATATATATAAATATATATATATATATATATATATATATATATATATATATATATATATAGATAGATAGATAGATGATGGTAGATAGTAGTAGATAGATAGATAGATAGATATAGCGGTAAGGGTGTAAATGGAGACATCTGTTTTATATGGGCGTTTATTCAAAGCAACGTTTCAGGGACCAGCCCCATTTTCAAGCTGAAAATTACAATAATAAAGTAAAATTAAAATAATTTCTCATCTAAAAAATACATAATTACAATATATAAAGCAAATTAAAAGAACACCAACGAAACTCAAGTACATTTCCAGTAGAGGAAAGAAGACGAGTGACTAAAAAACAAAAACAAAAAACGAGGTACAGTGAGGTGGAGGCAGTTTGGTTGTTTAGTTTCGGAACAATCGTTTTTATGAAGAGTGATTCGAAGACCGCTAGCTGCTGCGGAGAAGACGCTTTTGTAAGGATCTTTTAGTTTCTATATTCAATATTGACTCTGCATTTCTTTGTGTGGTCACGGATGCTGGAAAATTCAGATGATAATAATTTGACTCCAGTACGGAAACTCACCCCCCTATGGCAATCTATTCGGACCTTAATAAGTCTTCTTGAGGCTCCGATATATTTTCCTAGATCACATCTAGGACAAGTATATAAATAGACAATATTAGATGCCGTAAGAGGGTTTAACTTGTCTTTATATTTAAAAATAGATCCAATTGTCAATGGGTTTGTTGGGATCAGCTGACATTTTATGGCCGGACAGTAAGTTCTAATAATCTGTTGCATTTTGGCATAGAATTTCGAATTGATTAAAAATGGAACACTGGCATAGAACGGCATCCTAAGGACAGTCTGAGTAACATTGCTGGGTAAAAGCTTCATATTCATAAATTTGTGAAAGCATTTATAAAATAAACTACTGGGATAACAGTTATCAGTAAAATATTTCTTTGAAAAGGTGCCCTTATTGGGGAATTCAGACCATCCAGAAGAAAGGGGAAAAGCCCTGTGGAAAAGAGTAAAAAGAGAGTTTATCTTAAAATTGAAATTTGTGCCCAAATCTGTGAACGTCTTTCTGAAAATCGACGTGTAAAATCCTGAATTATTACGAGACGCTTCTATAACCAAAAAAAGCAATTTTTTATCTTTCTTGTAATCAATTGCGAATTTTATATTCGGGTGGGCCAGATTAGCATAGTGAAGAAATAAGTCGGCTCTAAATTTATCTTTAAATAAGATAAAAGTGTCATCGACATAACGACAGTAAAATAACGGGTGATAAGCCAGAGGGCAGTTGTCCAGCAACCGCTCCTCTAACTCACATAAAAATATTAGCCAGCACCTGGCCAAGGGGACTTCTTAAAATTGTCGCAAATAAAACCGCGAAATAGTGTGTCATTATCAGTGAATTCGCTTGAGTTTAAAGAAAGGATTTTATGTCAGCATTCAAACCTGTTTATGGTTAGCCTAGATGTTGAAACTTTATTCACAAATATTCCTGTGGAAGAAACTATACAGATCATCTTAAATAAGATTTTTTCTGATAATGACACACTATTTCACGGTTTTAATTAAGACAGTTTTAAGAAACTTTTAACCTTGGCGGTGCAGGACACTGCCTTTATTTTTAATGGTGAAGCTTGGACAACTGCCCTCTGGCTTATCACCCGTTATTTTACTGTCGTTATGTCGATGCCACTTATATCTTATTTAAAGATAAATATAGAGCCGACTTATTTTTACACTATGCTAATCCGGCCCACCCGAATATAAAAGGGGTCAATCCGTTATTTTTAGACTACGTTAGATCCCGCCTCCATTGAGTCTGTTAGAATATCTGCTAGAACACTTACGTAAGAACAGGTCCAGGTCTTAAAAGAAGCTTGGCTATGCAATCCGATGTCCAGTATCTTTCTGACAGAATCGGATTCTCAGTTTTACAGATGATAACGGAGTCCAGAGTCCTCCTTTCCGGCAGCAGTTACCTTTGAAAAACAACTCAACCTCATTCCAATTTATGGTATGACCTGTTTCCCTGATACATACGAAAATCCCCGGAGCTTTCTGAACCATATCGGACTGACTCCTTTCATCACAGGACAGCCGCCATTTCCGATCCTACCAAGGTTGACGTTCCACACCTTCATAATCCACACAAGTATTCTTTTCCTGTACCAAATGGCCACATTTCAAATTGTTCAGGATTAATGTATTGCCATTAAAAATATATCATTCTGTCCTCTTAATACACTTGATTTTCAAGTATCTATTTATATTGTTTTCGTGGTCCTTTTAAACTTCATAGAACACTCATATTTACATGTAATGCAGAATTGAGAAGTAATGAATCTAACCTCATAAAAACTGTATGTTAACCTTTGTGTTCAATAATGTATGTTCGCCACGTACTGCTCTAGTCTTAGTGAGCTGGTTATAAAAAAGACATTTAAATTGACGACCTGTATAAAATGTGACTTAATTTTTCCTAATTCTTTCATATATTCGCATTACAGATACTTCGAACTCAAAATAGTGTATCATCAATAAGGTAACTAATAAATTTCTCTAATTTATGAAGAAATAGATATCTCAGATTGCAATTGAATATAGTCATCAGAGTAAATTATATTACAAACTGAAAAAGATAAAAATGAAATACGAGCCTCCTTAAGTTCATTTTAATATTATAAAAAGCGAGATCCGGAAACACGGTCTACTCAAAATTGTTAATGGGAGAAAAAATAAAAATCGCGAGAACAACTTAAGGTGAAGCTGATATCACTGCTGGGAAAAAGGAACAGTCTGTTCCATTATTTTTGTGTTTAAAATCCAGCTTCTGAGACATCCGTATAATATATTTATTGCTGCATTTTTTAATGTGTAGAAAACAATTTAAACAACACTCAGTAATTTCGCCTTATTCTGTGATATATGCCAAGTGTTTCAATAAATGTAATACGGAGGGAACATAATCAATTACTCTAGATCCAATGGTAATTGAATTGCGGATCGAAGGGATAGCAATAAATCGGCTAATGAATAATACCTTGCTTGTGCTCAAGCTGTCTTCCACACCACCAACTGTGACCGAAGACAAGAAACACTGCCTTTGCACATTTAATTATTTAAAACTCAAAGAAAATGTGAGAGCAAAGAAGATTCCAAACATTTAAATCTTTAGAGTCGTTTCAAATTAAATTCAGGGAAAATTATACATGAAAACATGTTGAAAATGTTTCAGTGTGAATGTGCATGAGGGAATATTTTCAGAAAAAAACTACTTTTATAAAAAATAATATCGCTCTTCCATTAACGTTATCGCAACCAGTCACTATGTCACCCCTTTTAAAATTGCTATTACGTTTAAAAAAGAGAAATATTACTTTAAAAATATACAGTGCGGATCAGTAACAATATTTTGTAAGTTTTTTCATAATAATATGATGTAAATCAGGATGTCTTTGAAACATTGTCAGTCGCAACAACGAAAGCACTTATTAGCCATAAGGCACTGTTTGGTTAACAATAATCAATATTCTCTCCATACACAGACATATGTGACGAATTATATTTTTATACAAAAGTACCGTCCAAAAAAATACTTGCTAATACAGCGGAATTATAAACTCACCTAATTATAAGATAAATCTTCAGAAACAGCAGTAAAACAGCACTCGTAAAAACTGACAAAGTGAAGCGCCACGCAGCATGTCTTCAGCGACATGAAACCGAAAAGCATAAATGTGATGGATTCAGGTAGGCAAAGCTTGCCAATGTTGGTATTGCGAGATTCCGCATATTTGCGGATGTGAGGAGCGTCAATATTTGAGAAACTGCGAGCAGAAATAATATCCTATCTCCGCTTAGAGTGAAAACAGCACCAGGTAGAATTCTAGCAGACGATGTCAGTGTCTGACGGATATTTCGATTAAGGTGAACGACAAAATAAACAAATGACTGGAGTAATTCCGTAACTTGGTATCAAATCACGGAGTCGAATAAAATGGTATTTGTACATGTAAGCCTTCCACGGAGGCATACGCAAATATGCATTTATTGCAGCCATATGGGAATAACTACTCGCTTACCGACTTTATATATATATATATATATATATATATATATATATATATATATATATATATATATATATATATACATATACAGACATTAATGATTTCTAAAACATTTTACAAAATTATTCAGCATAGCGTAGAGGCTACATAATCCTACGAATATCACAAGAAAATAGAGTTAGATGCGCCGTTTAGGAGAAGTATAACCTACTAAAATTAACCATCATAACATAAAAGCAACAACCCCAGTTTCCATGTAAATAAAATATGCTACATTTTCGTTCCCCAGTACTTGGAAAGTAGTCCTCTTACGCCGAGGCATTACTATCAAAATGGAGCCCTTCAAATATTCATGGCTGTTAAATGCACCGAATCTCTCCATATAAAAGTAACTTTACATCGAGAAAGTTTAGAAGAATTTCGGGCGTTCCATGGGATTTAATGCTTCTATTTCCGAGTGTAATTTACACGAAATGAGGATTTATATGAAGAGTTAAGCTTTTAGCTTAACAGTGGACTTTCTCGGAATTTCTATCTAGGAGAAAAGTTGTTCGTTATATGGTCTTTATTGCGGAGAACTACTTTATAATTTCAGGCTTGAAATTTCCAAACATGCATGAAGGCTACAGAAAAGTGAAGAGATAATGATAATAGAAAGAGAGAGAGAGAGAGAGAGAGAGAGAGAGAGAGAGAGAGAGAGAGAGAGAGAGAGAGAGAGTGGATAAGGGCGTTATTTGTCTTTGAACTGCAATTTTGGCTACTTTAATCAGAATGAGTAGGACGATACACATAAAAGTTTAAGACATTTTTAAACATTAAGAAAATAAGGAATTTACATTATGTTACTGGACAACCGTAATGCATCTTATTGATAATTTCCTTGAGAATTTATTATTTCATCTTGCAATTATCTTAGCAATAAGACTTAGGGAAATAGCTACCATTTCCCCTCTTCCTTTCCCGTCTGCAAGAAGCTGGCGAGTCTTTGGCTGCTAAAAATTTTATCTTGTCGTTAAATAGAGGCTTTTGTTAAAAAGCAGGCTCCCGGACAATTTCTCTACATAGGAAAGCCTGGTGTTATACGTTGGGTGCTAGTAAGTAAACATTATATATCTCACAAATTTTCGTTTCATATCGATGGTTAAGTCCTCATTTTACACAAAAACACAAAAATAACTTGTAGGCCTTCATTTTACGTTATAAAGAGAGAGAGAGAGAGAGAGAGAGAGAGAGAGAGAGAGAGAGAGAGAGAGAGAGAGAGAGAGAGAGAGTTACTAAAACGTTCCCTTTTTTTATGACAACGTTGGCAACGGGAAAAAGAGCTACTCAGTCATCTAAAAGGTTGATGCGTCTTTTGGTTTTATCATGGTAGAACCTCCTGCTATCTTCCACTAAGCATCTTATACAGATGTCTCGCATCACTACCTTTACTCTAGCAGCAGACGTACCTTTCCATGGTTGACCTAATGGAAAGCAGTGCCCGAAATTTCACTTACTCTAATCTTGGTTTATTTTTTCGTCGGCATTATCGATCATTCTGGAAATTTCGTTTGAATTCGAATATACAGGAGAATATCCAAACCATCAATTTATGAATCTGGTTGCTGTAAGTGTCATTATATTTCCCAAAAACTGTGTGATTACTGTTTTGCTTAAATGGTGCAGTGGTTAATACTACATTTTATTCGTAAAAAAAGTAAATGAAAACACTGTACATAATATTCTCTGTTATTTAATCTTGTTTATTTTGAAGATTCTTCAACCAGCCTCATAATCACACCATAACTTTTACATCTAGCTTACAAACCCCCTTTCTTTAATGTATCAGTCTTTGCTTACTGGTGCTACTGTATGTGCATCTGAAAGCATATGTATAGTATTGCTGTCAGGCAATTGCATAACGACCCCAGCACTTTCCTAGGCCAAAACCATTTGATTTTCCCAGTTAATATAAGGCAAATGAAAATGACGTATAACATGTTATATTCGCCTTTTCCTGTTTGATAACTATTTCCTCTTTTAACAGTTTAGGAGAGTATCGCTCTTGTATCACTAGGATCCATGTTTCAGAAAAAATTAGCCTGATAACTTTTTGATACCCGCTCTAGCATCTCACACCCAATTATTTGACTAATAAATACCGACAGCTTTAGGGTAAAAGTAAATGCTTGTAAATGCGGAAACACTTGATGTATTCGACGACTTGCGCAATTGCAAAACGACGACATGCGCAATTGCAAAATGGGAAATAGCAAACAACATTTGCAAATAACATAAATGAAGCATAACACGAAAGAAGCAATACTGTTGGACTGATTAAGACAGAAATAAAGCAGCGCTAGAAGGTAGCATAGCAAGTCTGAAAGCTAAACATGATATAACTGTACAAAAAAGCCGACACCGTCGTTCCTGGGTAACAATGGAAAAGCGACTTCAACTACACATATATTAAGCAACCCGTTAGTTTAGTTGCATGATACTGATAATGGGGGGCGTTCCTTAAAAAAAAATATTATAGAAGGTAGGCCTCACTCATAAATGCAAGGCATATGATTGATTAAATTATAAATTAAAGTACATTTGTCTGATAAGAACGGATCCTTGATGTGCAAATAAGTATTATGGTAGAATATAAAACGTTTTGAATTATTTATCAATAATATCTATATTTTTGTTGATAAAGAAAGTTGAAAAGTTTTTGACGTTTGCTATAACCAAATATATACCCAGAATGAATGATTATACTGATACCTCAATGAATATTATATAATATATCCTGCGTAAGATGTTTTGTTTGTCGTGAAAATTAATTGCATTGAAGAAACATCAAGGACGGTTTTAAAGGAAATTTTACTGTATTTACGGCAATAACAGCAAAACCAATAACAAATAACAATAATAACACTATCCTATCTTCTTGTTGATTTAAGATTCTATGACTTAAGCAAAAATAACCATACCATAATTATAAATCATTCTCCAGTAGCATGACACTACATAAAATATTCACTATTCAATACATTAACCATGATGCAATCTAAACATTGCTTGCTATCAGATGTATCTTCAACATTTCACTGCTGAAATTAAATTAAACCTCTCACTTATTTTTCTATTTATATTGGAACCCACATTTGGAGGGCTACAGTGTTGCTGACTGACAGTGATTAATCGCCAACCCTAATTGGCTGTCAGGAATGTCACGAGTGAGTTGTTTATAAGTATTAGAGGACACTAGGTATCACTGGAATGTTCCAGGTGATCAATCTTAGACGATGTTAAATTAATTAGGGCTTGGACATTTCCAATTTTTTTTACCATTAATGATTCGGTAATGCATTTTCCACAAGGATATAATTGTATTTTACTTGGTTTCTCGATGACCACATACAATCTATTGATAAATGCACTTACATCTGTACATAGTACGTATAGAAACATCGCTTGTCAACTAAGAAAAATATGTTTACATACATACATACATACATACTATACATATATATATATATATATATATATATATATATATATATATATATATATATATTTATATATAATATATATTATATATATATATATATATATATATATGTATACTATATATATGTTATATCCGTAATCAGGCCATCAATCATTCCTCCTATGATAATTCCCAACGTCTTTTCAAACATTCTTTTCTTAATATTTCCCATTATTTCACCGTATCAAACGCTAAATGTACGTACTTTGTGAGTAGTTCACGTAAACAGCCTCCATCTAAACAACGCATCCATTCAAGAGCTTTAGATAAACAATGTCTAAAAGTACATAAAACTCTTCATACTTTCCATACTTTTCCTGCTACATTATTAGCTTCCTTGTTTTAGGTATTACATACCTGTATGAATTAACTAGCCTGTACTTTCTGCCATGTATAGCAGACGTTTGGTCAATGTTTCTCCTTAAGAACGAAAACTTATCATATACATGAGACGAATAGGAAGAGTATGAAATAAAAGACAATGATATGAACACTAAACGATAAAATTATCGCAAAAAAAGTAATAAAACATGAAGAGAAAACACCCTCTGGAATAAAAAGGAGGATGAATCAGCGAACAGAAGGGAGAATAAAGTAATTCAGAATTAAGAAAAATACAAAGGAAAGAAGAAGAAGAAGAAATAGAATAACTGTCATAAAATATATAGAATAAAAAGAAGTCACGAGATCTAGACGTCTGTTAAACAGGGGGAATTTCCTCCGACGCGATCCTGACAAAGACATATTCTTCCTAACACAAGTTGAAACCCCATTAGCGATCAGGAGATTTATTGCCCGAGCGAAACCACCGTTTGTACCAAAAAAATAAATTGGCTTTCTCGAAAGAAACGTTGGAAGGAAGGATGGGATGTAAAATAAAATTTGAGGAAAAAAAATTAATGATTATAAAGGGGTTTCTTTCATCACCTGGTATAATGGAGGAAAAAATTGGGCAATAAATAAACTTATACCAGCTTCTTGGATATTTCTTATCGTATTCATAAAAATATTTTCAGTAACCTCCTCACACTCTGAGTTTTACTGTACATATTTCTGACAAACATAATGCTTTTGCCAAGAAACAAACTGCTTTTTACTGTTTTATGTTTTTCATGATGATTGCAAAGATTATAGTATGAGATAATGAACGGGTTTAGAAAATGAAATATCGTAGATAAGGTACAATTGAGTTCCTAAATAATCAGTTCCCTTACCAATAGCCTGGTAATTCTTCTTGGGTAACTGCTTTGTCCCTTTAGCAATTGATAAGTACTGCCTTCGATCACCTCCGTAGTCTTCATCTCTTGCCCATGCAGTTTTCTCTCCCCAGGATACCATATATGCTGCCACAGCATTGCTTTCTTAAGAAAAATGGAAGCCATTTTACTGTCAAAATGCTTCTAAATTCAAACAGTGAACGCCTTGTTCCTAAACAGACAATGGTCTAATAAAAATTCTCCTAACCTGAACTTCTATGTCCAAACGGTGTTAAATACTTCTGGTATTAGCCTAGCTGCTAGCATATCTCAGTCCTCTAATATATTCTCTACTGGCATTGTTCTAAGCTTTTATGGTGTTGCCTAAGTTTCCTTAGGAGCTACTGATGCCTTTTTTATACATGACGAGATGAATCCTGCGTGTTGGTACTACTTGGAATAACTCTACTTAAGTACATAATAAAACCACAAAGGTCCAATACAGATATCGATTATCTTATCTACATATTACGTCATTCGATAAATACTTGATAAAAAACTTGCTGGAAGATGCTCAGCCTTTATTGCATTTCACTGTACGCACCTGTAACTCAATGTTCATACACAATAAGCCTTATGGTTTGGCTGACCATTACTGCCGCTTTGGGTAACACTGTAATTTGTGATTATAAGTTAAGCTTCGTCATGATGGAATTTCCTAACTTTCGTGTGATAAGGCTTTAATGGGCGAGTTGTCGCTGTTTAATGTGAAAGTATTACCATGGTAAAAAAAAATCATATTTATTACTCCGTGGGTAACAACTGAATGTCATATGAAGAAATTTTAATGTTATTAACAAAATGCAAGTAGTTACTACGATACATTGAAAGCAAAATACAAATAATACCTTTTTAATATGAAGGTAAGATTCTTGCGCATATATATTACATAGGAACTGCATGACCAGCGGATTTATTTTTGGTAATATCTAATTCAGAAATCAAAGCAATCTATTAAAATAGAACTAGAACTAGAAAGGAAGCAAGTAGGATACATGGTTATTTTGAAGTTAAATGATATTTGGGCTGTTGTTAAGGAAATGTGGTTCTTTGAGCTATTTCAACGCTAGAACTAATCAGAAGGTAGCCAACCTAATGACAGCATTCTTGCATTTCTTCCTATCTAACTGATCGTGTCTGGAGGGCATGTTTTGCTGTGTGATGTTCAGTTATTCTACAAATTTTCACATACAATCACTCAGTAACCATAAACTGAGGTTATGGACTGGTGGAAATTTAAAAAAAACGATGTACAAAATCTTTTGCCTTAACCTTAAATCATTTTCAAGCAAACTTCTGAAAATGAAATAAAGATTCCAATAAAGACACGGTTTTAAAACAACAAATTAGGGTAAAGATGTATGTCAATATTTCAATGCATTCATTACATTATATGGCAGGTTTTCATTGAAGAACAGCTGTCTAGAGAACTCATATAACTGGGTAAACCAGCGAGACGTATAGGGCTTTTACAAAGATCACTGAGATTCTTAATTTTAGCAATCTTTGTTCCTGTCTATTGCCTAGCGGTTTATCAAGATACTGGACATATTCCTAGAAAGCTTTTCTTCACCTGCAGATGTACCTAAAAAGGGTTTTATGCGCCTTTAATCTTAGTTGTAATTGTATAGAATCGAGTTATATATCGAATTTTTTGTTTCATCATCCGAAGTTTAGTTCAAAGTTCCTTAAAGTAATGGTGAAAGATGTTGCACTCTGCTGATTCAATTTTGTCGTACACATATTTTGCTTATAATTTATATCACAAAATTATTTCCATAATAAAGAGCACACACAAACACACACACACACACACACACACACCACACACACACCACACACACATATATATATATATATATATATATATATATATATATATATATATATATATATATATATTATATATAGAGTCTCCAGTCGGCGAAGATAAAAATGCTTCAGGGGGTACCATGATACATCAGCAGAAGGCCATAGTTTATTGTATAAAACTTTTCGCACAAACATCCCTGTGCATCATCAGTCTGTGAACAATAAAAGTATATTCATTATAAAAAGGAATTCACAAAATTAAAAGCTAAAAAAAATTAATAGTTTAAAAAAAAGCAGAATTTAAAAGTTGAATTTTTTTTTTTAAACACTATAAGAAGAGAGAGAGAACTAAGACACCAACCATCCATAGCTAAAGACGAAGAAGGAATGGCAAAACCTGACGTCCAAA
>NC_061108.1:89817908-89845408 GCF_015104395.2 Macrobrachium nipponense
TACTTTTGAATCGAATCAATTAATTGGCCCTGTCAATAAATATTACATATTTGTACGGTTGGTAATTTAGCACTTGAAAATAAATAAAAATAATTTCTCATTAAAATCCTCAGATGGGGCATAAAAAACTCGGCACGTATCTAAACTCTCACCTGTTCAACACAAGCATCTTAAGTCATTGCAACTTATCACTAGTAATAAATGTACTGTACTTCTTATGATATACTATTCTCACTTGAGAGGACATTTTCCTCTGGCTCACACAGGATATTATATATATATATATATATATATATATATATATATATATATATATATATAATATATTATATTATATATATATATGTGTGTGTGTGTGTGTGTGTGTGTGTGTGTGTGTGTGTATGTGTGTCTGTCTGTTTTGTATCAACAAGGATATCTCCCCGGTTACATCTGACACTACCCAAGGTACTGCGTAGACACGTTCCCAAACTTGGTTCACTCTCGCATAGGATAGTCTGGTTCAAGCAACACCCTCCAGACAAATATTTCTCAATAATATGCGTCTTGAAAATTTAAAAGCAATATTGACTTTGATAATGTGAGTATATGTGGCTTACACCACCTACCACACTGTAAATAGCCGTTCTTGTGCGTCACCAAAACTACCAGAAACACCTAATCTGAGACACCATATTTCCTTCTACGCACTATATCAAAAGTGGATCAGTTCCTAATAATAAATCAATACAATATGGTCATCCGATGTTTAACTTCCTGCTAGACATCATAGTTCCTACACAGCCCTGCCCTACCTGACAAAAACCACTTAAACGGACTAATTATGACCCTTAGCTTTGGCTTGCTTTCTCTCGAAAGTTCTTGGTTGTTCTCTAAATTGATAGATGAATGCATTGCAGCCGCATTTCCAAAAATGATTATCGGACTATATACGGCCAAGCCAACCAACACAGCCACTAACCGTGTAAATACGGCCCTCATTCCTAGTAAGCTCTCCCTTGAGAACGTTAAAAATTTTATTTCTACAACACGGCGGATATAAAAATCGGTCCTCTCATCAAACCCTGGTGACTAACGGAATAATTCAGACTAAATGAGTTACACAGAAATAATCCCGTAAAGGCTAAGTGTACACGAGATGTGGTCAGGGAAAAAATTGATGTAAACTGTAAATTTCTGGCTGCCCCTTTCTCGAAGACTGAACTTCTGTTCAGTTATTGAGAGCAGAGATACAGTCTCACCTGTGATGTGTCTCGAGTTCAACATACAGGGAGGACTACATCCTCCTGTTGATCGAAAAACCTCTCCTCCCCACAATGCACGATGACCATAGAATACCCAGCTGCATTTGGTGGGTGCAAACGGCTCCTCCATAGCATCATACAGCCATCGGAATCTCGCCCTATATCTCATGTTAAGGAGATAAAGATGGTAGGTCATCGCTATCCTACTTCTCAGAGTACTTTTTATAAACGTATGCTGCAAAGAAACTGTCACGCATTTTCGTAAGGTGCTGCACAACGCTGACGAATAGGAATTCGTCTCAAAAACTATTTTTATAAGAAGAAAAATTGCAAATTAGAAGGTTACAAGATTAACTTATGGGCAATGATATGTTTTAAGAATAGAGAAGTCAACTAAAACATTTGAAAAACAATGATAAACTTTAAGTGGCTATATAGTGAATAAAGGTAACACAAAAGGGTAAATGAGGCTGCATAGATAGCAGGTACTCTGTAACCCTCATAAAATAGAATACTATGCAGGTAATCTGTATCAGTATATCAAATTCAAGTATATAAGCCGACTTTTCTTCATAGCAAAGAAGTGCTGAGTAAATTGCAATCAAATATAATTCAGAAACTGATAAAATGAAGCGTCTCCATGGAATACGTAATGTGACAAATATATGACAAGTTACGGACGAATTCATTAGTAGAATGACAAATATATGACAAGTTAAAGACGATTTCATGAGCAGAATGACAAATGTATGACAAGTTAAAGATGATTTCATGGACAGAACGACAAATATATAACAAGTTAAAGACGATTTCATGGGCAGAGTGAGAAATATATGACATGTTAGAGACGAATTCTCGGGCAGAATGACATATATATGACAAGTTAAAGACGACTTCATGGGCAGAATGACACATATATGGCAAGTTAAAGACGAATTCTCGGGCAGAATGACAAATATATGATAGGTTAAAGATGATTTCATGGACAGAAGGACAAATATATGACAGGTTAAAGACGAATCCATGTGTACAATGACTTCACGGAAATAAATTTAAAGTTTTTGGCGTATTTTTGTGGGATTATTGAAAGTAGCTTTATGAATATGCAAAACGGAAATCTAACTAATAAACACAAGATGTAAGTTTAAAAAACTGAAGAGTAAAAGATGTTTCGAAGATAATAGTTGGTTTAATAAATACAGCAGCATTATGGCTTAAACGGAATCGTGGTTTCAATAACTTCCTTCTAAAAAACATGACTCTAGTGATATGTGTGCTTATTGCTCCAAATACACAATTTAAAGGAAAGCAATTTATTTGCGGAAAAAGTATTTATTCTGTATGAAACTAAAGACCTTTCACTATCAGATCTTGTTATATTTAAGGCTTTGTTGGCGCAGAGATTTCTTTACTTCAGCTCAGAGTTGGGATTTAAGGAAGCTTGTTTCAGGTATAATTTTTCAACTTAATCTAATTTGAATAAAAAATAAAAACAGTGAATAACACAGAATAGGCTCCAACAAAATTTTAAATGATCTTTCTTTAATGTTTTCGTTGTGTGTCTGTGTGTGTGTGTATTTTAATGCCTTACGAGTTTCTTTTAGGAACAGAACTCCAGTCTGGCATAACATTCGTTTAATTAAAAGCAAAAACATTACACGGGGGTAAAATATTATTCCCCTCTGACGAAAATATTTTTGAGGAATACTAAATATTTGCACATTGAAGTCAACATCATTCAGGGGGTAAACACTTCTCTCATACGGCTGAACGGCGTTCCATAAAGAATCAAGCGTAACCTAATCTTAAAAAAAAAAAAAATAAAATAAAATAAATAAAAATTATTTCTATGCGCTGCTGTTGCTGGTGCTTGGCGTATGGGTAGAAGCGGGGAGGAGGCAAGTCTGCGCGCGGAGATAAGACTCAATTTACAGTCTACAAACCTTCAAGGGGCTGGATCTGAGATGTACTAAAGAGAATGGATGCATAGCAGAATAAAGAATTCCTGAGCTGGATAGTCCGGTTTTCATGGTGGATCATGCCCGAATTACGAGTGGATCAGGAAAGGAAATGGTGGAATTGTTTTTTGCGCTTTCTATTTTATTGATTTACTATAATGCCTGCTATAATCGTTTCAAACGCAGTTATCTTCATCAATACTCCTTCCTCATTACCATCGATATTGCTATTATAATTATTCATGGGTATTTACTTCTAATATATGATCCTTTGTCAAACCACGATCAACGTCCCCCTGTTGAATCCTTTGTGTGCATTTCAATGTATTTACGAAATGAAGCATTAATCAAGAAAGCCAAATAAAATTCATTTACTTGTATGGGACAGTTGCTTCAAGAATACAGACTGCACGGAAGTGTTTCCTAGATGTTACGAAATTACCAAGAAAAATGTTGCCTCGACTGTATGTATAATTTCATCGACGCAATAATATTCTTATAATTAATATCACTCTTCATGCATAGGAGCCCATGCGATATGTAAAATGAATAAATCATGCATTTACAAATTATAACCATAATGGTTGCAATCCTGTAGATATATTACTAACGCGTACTACAAACTGCTCCCTGGAAAATATATAACACCCTTATCATATATTAAACAACGCCTCCTTCTCTCTGTACCTGGACCAGTTTTACGTTGTACATAAGGGACAATTTATGTTGTTGAGAAAATTATTCTCAAGTGCAACACATATGCACGTACAAATAAACATTATGACAATTCATGGACGAAGACACACAAACACACACACACACGACTAACGCGTATTTATCTTGACCTGACAAGATACCTGTCAGATGTTCAAATAAATGTAAAAATGGCGAATGCCATTAATTATAGTGCATGCCGTCAATTACAAAAGATAATTCACTAAAACAACTAAGTTTTATAACGAAGGTACTAAAACAATATGTCCCAAGATTAGGTATCCCATACCCTGATCTCTCTAGTCCATGCATTCCTTGTTAAATGTAGATTCTCATAGAAGTAGTTCCTATATCGACTTCAATATGTATATGCTACTTTACTAAGGAAACAAATTCAGCCGGGAATTTAAATTTAGCCATTGTACCCATGCTACCTTCGCCACAGCATTTGAAGTTCGCTACAGAGAACTAAAAAGAAAGGTAACCTATGTGGTAGGGTATAAATTTGAACTTCGAACATATAGATCCTAGAGCTTTGAAGTTAAAATTTATGCCCTATTACATAATTGCATTACATACAGCTCTAGAGCATACAGCTTTATGTAATGCAATTGCGTAAGTGTTGCAAAATGAAAATATCGAAAAAAGTCATTGTCAAGAATTTATTTAACAAATGAATGAAGAAAAAAGTTGCAAAATGCAACCAAAGTTTCCGCTTACGCATTTATAAACAGCAGCTAAAATGCCTTCCCTTTATCATCTCATGTGTTATGCTGGGCAGTACGGACAGATGAAGAATCATTTACGTTTACCATATCATGTTCAAGATTTGTTATATGAGATGCAATATCAAAACGTCTGGGAGTGAAAATTTTTTTTATATGATTCTGAGGCTGAAGTTAACATATTATTATAACTAGAATCTTCAGTGATATTAAAATTTCTATCTATTTATATTTAAGATATCATTAATGCCAGAATCTCCAATAATCTTAAAATTTCTAGCTAATTATATTTAAGATAGTATTAATATTAGAATCATTTAAATTATAAAATGTCTAGCTAATTACATTCATTGGGTTAATGACGCAACATTTAAACTAAACTTTGACATTTTTACCCAACTAAACATAATGGTTGACTTAAGAAGTCACGATGCATAGCGATGCATATCAGTGTTTCCTGAGAATGCACAAATTACTTGATCTAAATTCGTAAGACTAGTAAAACGGTTAAAAAAACTACAATCCTGAAAGCAAAATTTTGGTAAATCATGCTGTATTCCTTGATAATGAGGTTTCATTAGTTAGAAGAAAAGCGTTGTATACTCCACATCCCTTGATATATATATATATATATATATATATATATATATATATATATATATATATATATATATATATATATATAAAGGTTTTTTGCCACGAAGGAAAAATGAAAAAAGCGAGATAGCCAAGTACTTTCGGTCCTATTCTGACCCTTTACTGAGGCAAACTGATTTTACAAAGAACAACACAGTCAAAAGAAGGCTTAATATACAAACTGACACTACCAGATTAGCCATAAGGGCGATATATATGATGCAGGTGGACAACTAATTACTCGATATATGAAGATCAGAGGGCATTGGAAACAGGCTGGTACATAAAAACATCTTTATTAGTGCCGACGTTTCAAGACAACAAGTCTCATTTTCCAGGCTGTAAATAAAAGAATAAATCTTGTAAATTATAAAAACAAACAAATTATACAAAAATCTAAACCAAATCTACATCAGGATAGATTCATCATTGCAGGAGGTAACAACTTATATAGAAAGGAGAAGAAGGGCGAATGGAATAAGGACAGGTGAAAAGTAAAGAAGACGGTTACGACAGGTAGAGAGGGGTGGAGGAGTTTTGGGCATTCAACAATGGTACTGTCTGTTTGATAGTTAGCGATTCTAAAATAGATATTGCTAGCTCGGAAGAGGCCCTTGTCATGATTTTAAATTGATTGTATTCAATGTTGCTACCACATTTTTTAGCATGTTCTCTTATGTTCGAAAATTAATTTATTGCCCGATCGATAGCTAACGCCGCTGGAGAAGTCTTTGGGTGCAACTTTTTCCCATCTAACCTATTTTTTCAGTATGTAGGGAAAATTTTAAACAACCATTTCATACCAAAGTACAAAATTCCAACCGTTCCCAAACTTCAAATCTACACCAATGTTCCATTTCTGCATGATAAAAGTTTTAACCAAGAGCTTTCGCAGATTATTTCAAGATATTATGGATCAGTCAAAATTAATCTCATTCCAAAGAATCCTCTGAAGATTGGATCTTTATTCAATACTAAAGACCGTTAAGGCGACCTTATGACGTCTGGGGTGACATATAAGTACGATTGTCTTCGGTGTTCTCGAGGAACTTACGTGGGCTGCACCCAAAGATTTCTCAAGGTACGCGCCGACTCTCACAGAGGCGTTAGGTATAAATTGGCGATAAACTGAGTAATCCCGAATCTTCAGTGTAAAAAATAATTATATTGCAACCCAATATTCTGGCATAAATATTTGGAATATGCAACCAAAAACATATGCCGAGCTGCAAAGGACATATAACTCTGTCAAAGGATAATTCTGGTGCTCATCAGTTGTCCCGGATCCAAATCTTTGTAAGATTTTGGATTTCCTTATAGAAAACATAAACAGTTAGGCCGCTCAACTAAACTAGCGAGAAAAATTTACAATGGTTCATTATCTCCAACTTCAAAAATTCTACACCATAATGAATTGACGACATTTACATTTTCTCGTCGTCAATGATTTCTATTTAAATCACTAGCCTGTAATTCATATTATTAATTCTTAACACAAAATCTGAGTGGATTTGTGACCTACAATCTACGACTGTACTCTTTAGAGAGATGGAGAGGGGGATATATTTTGGGGTGGATTCTTCCTAGGGGGATTTTGTCCTTCTGGAAAATTTTGCTCTGATACCGTAACCTCTTGTGGCAAAATATTAATTGACAAAAGTAAATATCAGTTCTTTTATAAAAAAAATACAGGTAAAAATGAATGAAAACCCCTCTGCATCAAAGATAACTGTTTATGGTCACATCAAAGAAATAATTGCTCTATTGTTTTCAGTAACACAAAAACTCAACCCTTATTTTTAATATGAAATAATACTACGATTCTAGACCAATTTTCTAAAAATTCCTTCATTCAATAATATTTGCACAAACACCGCAACTGACGGTTAAAAATAACAGTAGGTATTTTTATTTATCAGATATAATATGATAAATACTATAGCTTTTGTGCTCACTAATATTTGCGCAATGGCTTTCATTTGCACAAAAGCAAGCAATCTCTGTCCCTTTTCAATGAAAACAGTTATTCAATATTTTTTATTCTTTTTTATTTAATAAAACGTTTATCTGTTTATAGATATTCTACAGATTGCGAAAAACTACCAAAAAAGAATTATGTTTGGTTGTGTGTATATATATATATATATATATATATATATATATATATATATATATATATATATATATATTATATATGTGTGGTGTGTGTGTGTGTGTGTGTGGTGTGTGTGCGTGTGTATATATGATATATATGCACACACACACACATTTATATATATATATATATATATATATATATATATATATATATATATATATATGTGTGTGTGTGTGTGTGTGTGTGTGTGTGTGTGTGTGTGTGTGTGTGTGGGTGTATGTTTGTACAGAACATTACCACTCCAAAGGAAAATGTCTGAGAAGCAAAGAAATACATGATAGGAAAATCTTTGCGCAACCAACATGCCAAAACAAAAAACGTAACAAAAATATCTACCGGCAGAAGAGAATTGAAACTGAAACAGAGGCAGAGAAAAGAAAAAAAAATCAGTCTCTGCAAATCGCAACCAGCAAAGACAAAAAGAAAAATTCGACGCAGCCTTGGGTATACCTTCAATAAGCGTGTCTCAAAAAGGAGAGGGAGAGAGAGAGAGAGAGAGAGAAGAGAGAGAGAGAGAGAGAGGTGGGGGATGGGGGGAGGGGGGAGGGGGGGGGGGCGTGAAGGAAACGCTGGGAAGCAAAACGGCCTTCTCCTACATGTCAGGGCTTACTCTGTCCTCATATTGGCTCTGTAGTGATTTCGTCCCTCATTTTTATTACTCTTTTTTTATCGTGCTGAAATGTTTTCATACGTTGGTGTCGCTGTAAGATTCGTGATTGGTCGATGATATTATTGAAATGTCAGAGTAAAATGCAAGGTCAATTAATATTTCCGAGAACGTTCTCCTAAACGTGACACAGAGGTAGTGGATACACACACACATACACATATATATATATATAGATATATATATATAGTTTATATATATATATATATTATATATAAAGTATATATATATGTCTATATATATATATATATATATATATAGTATACATATATATATATATATATATATATAATATATATATATATAATATATTATATATATATATATATATATATATATATAGTGTGTGTGTGTGTGTGTGTGTGTGTGGAATGATACAGTGTACATAGATATGTATACAATTTTTTGGTGGTGAGGTGGTCTGGTCTAAGTCACTCACAGGTCACCACAGGCCAGGTGATGTATGGATAGAGAACTTTACTTCTATCTAAATACCTGGGCTCAGCCTCCAGAGCACAAGTTGCCCCTCCCACGACACTTGTGTCAATACAAATCAATCACCTTCAGAAGACGAGAATTTGTTCGCCTGCAATTGTCTCCACACTGGCTTTCAGAACTCAACGCATCTGCTTAGCTATTTCTCTTTCTAAACGATGTCCTCAAAGTTGGAATTTACTATCCCTTTGGACTTAAGTATACTCTATTTCACACTGGAAGAGAGCATGAATATTACATGCACTATATTTAGCCATTACATGATTATTTTTTATTACAAACGTGGGCTAAACCCAAATGGAAGAATACAAAATGATAAAGGAATACTTTTGTGGTATAACAAAATTGACTGTTTATAAGAACTCCAGTTTCTAGTTACATTCTTCATGCATGCCCGGAATATCAAGGTTAGTCCACTCGTCCACTCAAACACTCTTTTAATCTGCCTATTACATACGATTCTAAATCGTGACACCACAAGGAATAATACTTCACAAGGGGGCAATCCCTCTCACACAGACATAACGCTTGTGTTTGTTTTTCTCTCAATACTGATTATATAAATGTATGCTAGTTAATCTAATAATGACAATAAATTTCAAGGGAAATAGATAATAAATGCTAATACCGATGGATATTAAACTTTCTGCATTTAACTGGTACAAAATATTCATAAATGACAAAATGAATAATTAACAATCCTTTTTTGCTCTGCCTTCCGTAATTGTGTCAATTTGGTTACTTAACAACACTGGCTTGTGCAGCTCTGTTGGCACTGCGGCACTGTGACATGGCATAGGTTTTCCTTGTCTGGTCTTGCAGTGTCTTGTGTCAAAGGAAATTGAGAGGATTTAAGAGCACCTCTCTTGAACTTAGATTATTTCCCTCTTAGACTTTCTTCAAGTGCAGCTGTTGGTCAGTTACAGATGTAGGCAATTACGTTTGCATACGACGGCGTATTTAAGTTTTACCAAATAAGTAAATCTGTGATGTCACAAAATATAGAAGCAACGATCTACAGTAACATTTGACCATTGAGTCATCACGATATCGACTCCACTGTAAATATGCCTGTCGAATTAAGGTTTTGAACTTAGAATCGATATCAGTCCACCTTCGCCAAGAAAGCTGATTGATAAGTTTATGAATATATATATATATATATTATATATATATATATATATATATATATATATATATATATATAGATATATATATATATATATATATATATATATATATATATATATATATATATATATATTCACAAATAAGATACAGTTAAAAACAAAGTTGCAAGGTAAACAAAAACATCAAAAATACCAGATGGGTAATTGTCAAAAGGGTAAAACTCAAAGAAATAATCCAGGATAATCGGAGATCACACGGTCACAAACTATAACAGACTTAACCATAAGAAAAACGGAAGTTTAGCAATACAAAGTCCAAAAACATTTATACATCTAAATATATTAATTTTGTTGCTTATATCTACCTACAACGTTTTTTATTATGAAGGCATCGAGTTTAAACAAAACAAGACTTAAATTTAGAACACTTCCATTATTTGATTTGATGAAACAAGATTCAATGATATTCCTATTAAGTGTGTCGTTACATGGCATTTAGGATCTTTCCTAACTCCAGTTAACAGGATTATCTAAATCTATCATATGTACGAATAATGAATTCGATACTTGAACAGTCCTCACTGGATATTGGTGCTATTTGATTCCTTGTGAAGGATTTTCCAGTTTGTCCGTAATATATTTTATCACACTTTTTACAAGGAATTTCATATATGCAGCCAAAAACATCTTTAGGAGAATTTTTTATTACTAAATTCTTAACATTAATATCAACGAAAACAACATTTGTGTTGAAAAGCTTTATGATTCTAGGAATTTTAAAAATCTTTCATCATATGGTCATTTGAGAATGCTATGTATACTAAATTCCAGTTTGCATTTGTAAAAAAAGTTATAAAATATAATAATAATAATAATAATAATAATAATAATAATAATAATAATAATAATAATAATAATAATAATAATAATAATAATAATAATAATAATAATAATGCAGAACATGGATGCTGGGTACCAACTCAAGAAAAGAGGCAACAGAATTAACCATCTGATGTTCATGGACGACATCAAGCTGTATGGTAAGAGCATCAAGGAAATAGATACCCTAATCCAGACTGTAAGGATTGTATCTGGGGACATCAGGATGGAGTTTGGAATAGAAAAATGCGCCATAGTCAACATACAAAAGGGCAAAGTAACAAGGACTGAAGGGATAAAGCTACCAGATGGGAGCAACATCAAACACATAGATGAGACGGGGTACAAATACCTGGGAATAATGGAAGGAGGATATAAAACACCAAGAGATGAAGGACACGATCAGGAAAGAATATATGCAGAGACTCAAGGCGATACTCAAGTCAAAACTCAATGCCGGAAATATGATAAAAGCCATAAACACATGGGCAGTGCCAGTAATCAGATACAGCGCAGGAATAGTGGAATGGACGAAGGCAGAACTCCGCAACATAGACCAGAAAACTAGGAAACATATGACAATACACAGAGCACTAGACCCAAGAGCAAATACGGACAGACTATACATAGCACGAAAGAACGGAGGGAGAGGACTACTAAGCATAGAGGACTGCGTCAACATCGAGAACAGAGCACTGGGGCAATATCTGAAAACCAGTGAAGACGAGTGGCTCAAGAGTGCATGGGAAGAAGGACTGATAAAAGTAGACGAAGACCCAGAAATATACAGAGACAGGAATGATAAACAGAACAGAGGAATGGCACAACAAACCAATGCACGGACAATACATGAGACAGACTAAAGAACTAGCCAGCGATGACACATGTCAATGGCTACAGAGGGGAGAGCTAAAGAAGGAAACTGGAGGAATGATAACAGCGGCACAAGATCAGGCCCTAAGAACCAGATATATCCAAAGAACAATAGATGGAAATAACATCTCTCCCATATGTAGGAAGTGCAATACGAAAAATGAAACCATAAACCACATAGCAAGCGAATGTCCGGCGCTTGCACAGAACCAGTACAAAAAGAGGCATGATTCAGTAGCAAAAGCCCTCCACGTGGGCCTGTGCAAGAAACATCAGCTACCTTGCAGTAATAAGTGGTACGAGCACCAACCTGAAGGAGTGATAGAAAACTATCAGGCAAAGATCCTCTGGGACTATGGTATCAGAACAGATAGGGTGATACGTGCAAACAGACCAGATTGATTGACAAAATCAAGAAGAAAGTATCACTCATTGATGTCGCAATACCATAGGACACCAGAGTTGAAGAGAAAGAAAGGGAAAAAATGGATAAGTATCAAGACCTGAAAATAGAAATAAGAAGGATATGGGATATACCAGTGGAAATTGTACCCATAATCATAGGAACACTAGGCACGATCCCAAGATCCCTGAAAAAGAATCTGGAAAAACTAGAGGCTGAGGTAGTTCCAGGACTCATGCAAAAGAGTGTGATCCTAGAAACGGCGCACATAGTAAGAAGAGTGATGGACTCCTAAGGAGGCAGGATGCAACCCGGAACCCCACACTATAAATACCACCCAGTCGAATTGGAGGACTGATAAAGCAAAAAAAAAAAAAAAAGAAATAAAAAAAAAAAAAATAATAATAATTGGTATTCTTATCACTGTTCATTGATAGTTTTGTTTGTGAACTGCATTTGCCAAAAATGTACGTAAATTAATTTAATTTAAATGGAAAATACTAGGAACTGAAAATGCTAATGTCTGAGGCTTTCTTCCATAAACTGAAAAATAATCAACTCTTGAATTACGATTGGAGGAAAACCTCCAAAATATCTTAAGAAGGAAATTTGCAGTACCATAGCCTTGCGAACCGGCACGTTCCTGGGAACTTATTTTGCCGGTCTTTTTCTGCCTCCTATCAAACCCTGAGGGAGCACATAATTAGAGATGTCTGACAGGAGCCCATTGTTCGCTGATTTCTCTCGCCGTTCCCACCTCCCACAAACGGATCTTAAAGCCGCAGTTACGAAACCTTCCACCTGTCCTCTTTCCAATCTTCCTTTCCCCTTCCCCACTCACCAGCTCTAACCCCCTCCCCCCTCACCCTCTTCCCCTCCCCTTCTTCCTCTTGTTCTTCGGCCTCCTTCGTGTCCTCTTCTCGCATGGCTTCTTTTTCTTCTTACTCTTCTTCTTCTTTTTCTGCTTCTAACTTCTCATCGTAGTCTTCTTCTTGCTCCCTCCTTTCAACTTCTTGTTGTTCGTCCTCATTCATGCCCTCAACTCGCTTGACTTTTTTTCCTTATTCTTCTGCTTCTTCTCTATCTAACTCCTCCTCCTCCTTCTCCTCCTCTTCTTCTTCTTCTTCTTCTTCTTCTTCTTCTTCATCTTCTTCCTCTTCAAGACGTTGACGAAAAACAATGACTTTCGCCTCAAAGGAGAAAAGCTTTGTGAATGTTATGCCAAAATAGCTTTGCCCTTTACATAGCTCCGTTGACTGGGTTTTATTTACTTGCTGCCAAATAACATGTCATTTCCATCACCGCTTTCTTTCTCAGTCGGTCTTTTGCTTTTACTCTGTTTTCATTTACACAAGAGAGGTTTTCCCTTTTTGGTGCTGCGTGTCTTTGAATTTTGTTTTCTTTTGGGAATATTACACTAATCCGGTCTCTGTTTCAAAAATGATAGGCAAATTTCAGGGGATCAAAAGATAATGAACAGAGAGAGAGAGATGAGGAGAGGAGAGAGAAGAGAGACGAGAGATGAGAGAGAGAGAGAGAGAGAGTTATCATCGATTACATATTATATTATTATTATTATTATTATTATTATTATTATTATTATTATTATTATTATTGCCGGTTTTTGTTGTTGTTGTTATTAAGATGAACAAACATTCACATTTTAACACGACTGTAAGTCATTAACCTGCAATGTGCATTTAAGAAAGATAAAAAAGAGGAAAATATATAGAAAATTGTGACCCTGATCCCCTGCAATGAATAAATCACCTAAGACCAGTTATTGCAAAGTAAGTACTAATGGTCTTATTGAAAGTTCCCACTGAAACAGACATTATGAAACATAATTAGAATTGACATCTAATCCTTATAGTCGAAATCATGGCTAGCATAAGTCCTTCAACAAGTTTCATTAATAAATCTAATGAACCTTTCAAACAGTTCCAAGTTTTCTCCAAGTATTAAGTAGTGAATTGTTTTAATGCTGTGAAAATGACTTTTATTCTCTAAGTTGCCATAAAGTACTTTTAAATGTCCACTAATCACTAAGAACAGTGTTTCCTTTGTTAAATAAATCATGGAAAGCAAAAATAATTTCCCATCTATGTAAATGTTAATACGTGTGACACGGTATTCCACTGCCTAAGGTGCCAGGTCTATTAGAAGGAAAAATAACGAGGAATCCAAAAAAGCAACGTATTAACACCAGGAAATTATTTGAAGGTGACTAAGTTGCTGGTGGGAATTAGTTTGTATGCATAAATGCATAAATCACATTTTATACATACGAAAGCCATATGGTTCCTGAAGTCAGATGCAGCATCTAGTAGGGCTCTACAATCACATCTATGTTTGACGATCAAGCTTCAGCTGTGTCCTGACCATCTACCGTTTGTCTGGGAAAGATCATGTAACTAAGGAAATAGAAACAATAATAAGTGTGGAATTTTAGCAAAAGATTTTTTACCACCAGTTTTGGAAAATATGAGAAATAATTAACAACGTAGGTGTATTTCACTACTATTTGTAAACTATGAAGGTCATTTTATATCCATCACTCGAAAACTAGGTAAGCCTTCCATTTATTCATACTGAATTATTGATTGTGTGCGAGCCATCACTTATACCCACACAAGAACAGAGACTCAGAACACAATAAAATGATAAAAAAATAAAAAAATAAACGAAATCCTTCAGTTCCGTTTAACAAGGTCCTCCACTGACGAAGAATTCATTGCTTTTTTCTCTTTTACAGTAACCATTAAAAAGACAATGATGTTAATCAAAGTTAATGCTTGAAAGATTTTAATTGAATGTCGTACGAAAATCAAATGAAATATATAACCAATGATCACAAAGCAGATTAAGTACTCAGATACCGTCTAAATATACAGAAGCAAAATATCGCACGTAAAATTATATAAGAAATCACGTGAATTTCATTCACTGTATCGAATAAAAATCAAGTGTATCATAAGGAAGTTAAATAGCTCCCTTCCAAGCTGTCAAAAGTTACCAATAAGCGAAAGTTATTATCACTAATGCCTAGTCTATAAAAGACAATTCTAGTCACTTAAAGGCAAATGAATGTATAGGAGAATTATATCAGATATAACATAATTATGAACAGGTATGATAAGAAAAATCCATCCCAAATGGTTTATTATTATGTATAACAAACAGCTCTGCATGCTAGTAGTTCTTTACAATCCACAACAGAATACAAACCAAAAATGTTCGAAATAATATATTACAAATCTCTTCAAGTGTAAAGTATGAATCAAAAGATTAAAGATTTTACTTTCCTGATAGTATAATGGTTAGATTTATTAGAGGTGTTATACAAAATCCCCTTTTCCCATATAGTAATTACTTGAAAACGGAATGCAGAGGTTAAGATCATAAAAATTGCTGTTCAGTAACTCGGTACCTCTCAGCTAAAGAAAATATTCTTGGAAAATAAGTGCCCCAAAAACTAACTTGGATTTCTTTTCTTTGTTTTTAGCGTTATATTTTCAACGCTTTTCATATCACTTTATTTAGAATTATAAGACCAGGGTACATAAAATTCAGTTCAATTTACCAATCTTCTATTACGAAGAGGTACAGACTCCATATCCTTAGCTATATCTAATGATATTGTGAAAACCTATATAAAAACTAGTATATAAATACCTTACATCAGAGATAAGTAATGTCTATGATATACAATTAACAAATCGAAAAAGCAGTTATTTTAAACACAAATTCTAATCTGGTGACTTCAGTTGTTTAAATCAACAACGGTAATATATGACAAAGGTTGAGCTAATGAAGATTCTGTACTTTCGCGTACATTCATGCATATATGTAAGTAAAGTATTCGGTTATAATTTTCTTACTTTTTCAGTCAGAGTGAAATACAAATGTCAGTTACTGCAAAAGTTCTATAAATTTGATAATGTTTTTATGTTAAAAAACAATTTAGTTAACAGACAAAAAAGAAAAAAAAGACACACCCATCTCAGTTCACGCAGTAATTGAATAAGTTATTTTCTCATTTTCTTTTATAATGACTTTAGGTACAATGATACACAAATAAAAAAAATTATTTTTAAATGTTTTCTCTGTTTGTGGACAACAATAATGAATCTTCAGTTTTTTCTCTTTTTTTGGAAGGGGGGGTGGGGCTGCCAGTATAGCCTTCAGTCACTGTTATTGTAGTTACAAAAAGGGAAACGTATAAAGCAACAACTGCAATAATAATAATAATAATTATTATTATTATCATTATTATTATTTTTTTTTTTGCTCTATCACAGTCCTCTAATTCGACTGGGTGGTATTTATAGTGTGGGGTTCCGGGTTGCATCCTGCCTCCTTGGGAGTCCATCACTTTTCTTACTATGTGCGCCGTTTCTAGGATCACACTCTTCTGCATGAGTCCTGGAGCTACTTCAGCGTCTAGTTTTTCTATGATTATGGGTACAATTTCCACTGGCATATCCCATATCCTTCTTATTTCTATTTTCAGATCTTGATACTTATCCATTTTTTCCCTCTCTTTCTCTTCAACTCTGGTGTCCCATGGTATTGCGACATCAATGAGTGATACTTTCTTCTTGACTTTGTCAATCAACGTCACGTCTGGTCTGTTTGCACGTATCACCCTATCCGTTCTGATACCATAGTCCCAGAGGATCTTAGCCTGATAGTTTTCTATCACTCCCTCAGGTTGGTGCTCGTACCACTTATTGCTGCAGGGTAGCTGATGTTTCTTGTACAGGCTCCAGTGGAGGACTTTTGCCACTGAATCATGCCTCTTTTTGTACTGGTTCTGTGCAAGTGCCGGGCATTCGCTTGCTATGTCGTTTATGGTTTCATTTTTCGTATTGCACTTCCTACATATGGGAGAGATGTTACTTCCGTCTATCGTTCTTTGAACATATCTGGTTCTTAGGGCCTGATCTTGTGCCGCTGTTATCATTCCTTCAATTTCCTTCTTTAGCTCTCCCCTTTGTAGCCATTGCCACGTGTCATCGCTGGCTAGTTCTTTAGTCTGTCTCATGTATTGTCCGTGCATTGGTTTGTTGTGCCAGTCCTCTGTTCTGTCTGTCATTCTCCTGTCTCTGTATATTTCTGGGTCTTCGTCTACTTTTATTAGTCCTTCTTCCCATGCACTCTTTAGCCACTCGTCTTCACTGGTTTTCAGATATTGCCCCAGTGCTCTGTTCTCGATGTTGACGCAGTCCCCTATACTTAGTAGTCCTCTCCCTCCTTCCTTTCGTGTCATGTATAGTCTGTCCGTATTTGCTCTTGGGTGTAGTGCTTTGTGTATTGTCATATGTTTCCTGCTGCGGAGTTCTGCTTTTGTCCATTCCACTACTAGTATTATTATTATTATTATTATTATTATTATTATTATTATTATTATTATTATTATTATTATTATTATTATTATTATTATTATTATTATTATCTTTCGTACTTTTAAATTTTGAATTTGAAGCAATGTAAATCAGTTCAGTAATTCAATGGATATTGGGTACGTAGCGTTAAATGAACGATTAACAAAATCCCTGGTCTTGTCTGTAAAGGTATGGCGAAATGAATAAAGCACCAGGAACATCAAACGCAAGAGAAAGATTATCATCTGATGCAGTCGGATGTGACATCTAAATGTTTTTGCTCTAACTGTGAACAGCTCTTGAACCAGTTGATGTAGTTTCTCCTGAAAATAACGACATGGAGATTATACTGTGCAAAATGCTTTTTGTATATTACCAAAGAGAGTTTTGATCATGATTGAATGATCCCTCTGAACTACCTAGAATAACAACTTTTCTGTCCTTCCTGATAGAGTTATAGGAGTCCAACTCATTATATAGATTAAGGTCGAATTCACCGTGAAAAGGAGGGGGGGGGGGGGGGGGGGCATGGTGATATTCCACTGATAGGTATGAGCATACTCTGAGAACGGAAATTGCTTATCATTAGTCAAAGGAAAGCACACATATGCATACAAATTAATATATATTATATATATATATATATATATATATAAATATATATAATATATATATATATATATATATATATATATATATAATATATATCTATATATATATATATATATATATATTATATATATATATATATATATATATATATATATATATATATATATATATATATATATATTAAAAGGAGCCCATAAAAACGCCAAAATATAGAGAGAAAATACTATATTTCAGAGACTGCTGTCTCTCCATATAGTGTTTCCTCTTTATATTTTGGCGTTTCTAAGGACTCCTTTTATTAGATTGAATTCTGTTGTTACAGAACATTTTCACCTGTCATATATATATATATAGTATATATATATATATATATATAATCTATAATATATACATAGCCTATATATATATATATATATATATATATATATATATATATATATATATATATATATATATATAATTAATTTGTATGCATTTGTGTGTTTTCCTTGACTAATGATAAGCAATTTCGTTCTCAGAGTATGCTCATACCTATCAGTGGAATATCGCAATGCTCAACCCCTCTTTCACGGAGAATTCGACCTTAATCTATATAATGAGTTGGACTCCTAAATCTCTATCAGGAAGGATAGGAAAGTTGTCTAGGTAGTCCAGAGGGATCATTCAATCGTGATCAAAACTCTCTTTGGTAATATACAAAAAGCTTTTTGCATAGTATAATATATATATATATATATATATATATATATATATATATATATATATATATATATAAAAGTTTTTGCCACGAAGGAAAAAATTTAAAAAGCGAGATAGCCAAGCACTTCCGGTCTAGTGCGACCCTATACTCAGGCACAACTGATCTTACAGATGAAAAACATAGTCAAAGTAGGCTTAATATCCAAACTGACATTACAAGATTAGCAGTAAGGTCGATTTCACTCTACAGAAACGAGGAAACGCCTGAGGGCAGGATAAGCGAGTTTTAAGCCGCCACACCTTGGAGGATAGACGCGTGGCCAACAGATGATTCATCCAGAAAACAATACATTTAAAAAAAAAAAAAACAAGAAGGCATATACAACTTATTACCATGAAATTTAGAAAAAGGTTCTACCCCCCAAAAAAAAAATTAATGAAAAGACGAAAAGGAATATAAATATATCGAGCAAGAGAGAGAGAGAGAGAGAGACGAGAGAGAAGAGAGAGAGACTATTATAGAGAGAGAGGAGCAGAGAGAGAAACTATATACATGTGGGCTAATTCACTAGTAGTTCATTTATTTTAAGGTCCTTCATAAACATTTTACAAATATACGGGTCCAAATGGTACAATCCCAGACTAAGATTTAGGTTGTTTTTATTAGTGATTTGTATAATTGCTGATTCCAGTAAATTTCTTGAAACATAATCATTAGATCTAGCAATTACAGAGGTATCACCCCAATTAATACAATGAGATTTTTCACTCAGATGGATAAACAGTGCATTTGAAGTCTGGGCTGTTCTAACTGAATACATATGCTGCTTAATACGTACACACACACACACACCACACACACACACACACACACACACACACCACACACATATATATATGTTATATATATATATAGTATATATATATATATATTATATTAAGATAGAGAGAGAGAGAGAGAGAGAGAGAGAGAGCAGAGAGAGAGAGAGTAGTTATATATATATATAGATATATATATATAGATATATATATATATAGATCTATATTATATATATATAATAGTATACTATATATATCGATAATATTTGATATATATTATATCTATCTTATATAATATATATAATATATCTATATATATATTTTATTAAAATTATAATATACTAATAGATATATAGCTATATATTATATATCAATATTATATATTCTAATATAGAAAAAAAATATATATATATATATATATAGATATATATATATCTATATATATAATCTACTAATATATATATATATTATAATATAATATATATATATTGTATGATATATATCGTAGGATATATATATATAGATATATATATATAATTTAATATAATAGATATATATATATTATTTATATAAATCCTATTCTATAATTAATATTATATTAATATCATATATCTATGTATAATATATATATCTATCTATATATATATACTCTATATATATATATATATATATAATATATATATATATAGATATATATATATATCTATATATATATATATATATAGATATATATATATATATACTAGAGATATTATATATATTATATATCTATATATATATATATAATATATATATATATATGGTACAAAATATAGTAGGTCTAGGACACTGGTCCACAAGCAACGTCTCCTCTCCTCTACAACATCTCATATAAAATCTTAGGTGTCAATCATCAATGGAAATTCGCTTTTGATTAACATGTCCGTTCTTCCTCCTCCACAATCCTAAAAAATATCAGCGAGAAAACAAACGACTTTTGAGATTTCTGCAGACCCGTTTATCCTAAGTAAATGTCTCCGTTACTTTATTCTTACACGGTATGAACAATATTCTTTTGTTTAGTCCTCAGAAGGTTACTCTGTTAAATTATTCTTTTCCATTATCTTGATCTTATTAACTGGCACCGATGTTCAATTAAGTCACTGTGCATTTTACAAGTTTTTCATAACTTGTACCCTCTTTTGATATCGGCCGAGAAGGAATAGGTATGCTACTAATAGGTATGCCTCTTTTGTTGTGTGAAGTTCAGCGCCATTCAGCTTTCCTGAAGTTTTAAACTGCGTGTGACCAAATTGTGGAATGGACCACCTAACTAGTAATTTAATAAAGGTTTTGCGTTACATGTTTCCGTGAGCATATTATAAATAGTGTTGATTACTTAATCTCTTTGATTAGAGGACACCCAGCTGGTCATGAGAGATTTCTACAAGTGTAACTTGGGTTAGTATTACCATTTTTAAAGACCTTTTTTTCTTTGTTATCGAATTGGGTAACATCCTATTAAGGCCAAACATCCTATATAAAAACGCAAGCACTTCCTCATCATCCCGTATTTAATTATGTAGGTTGACTTTAAGAATGGTAATTTTCTGTTACCGTATTAGTGTTTCTTAACGAAAAATATATTTATTTGAGTCATCCAGTTACAGAAAATAATTTATTATACTATAACGGATTTTGTCTAATAATAAAATATTATTATTATTATTATTATTATTATTATTATTATTATTATTATTATTATTATTATTATTATTATTATTATTATTATAGTATTAGTAGTAGTATTATCAAGGATGCAAATTAAATACTATTATAATTTTCATAATTCCGGCTATATCATTATCATATTCGAGGTATCTCATAAATGTCATATTTTACCATAAGTAATAGCTAACATAAATACGCACTGCGACTTCTAACTTATGAAGAAATACGTAAAAGGAAAATAACCACGAGCGTTATTTTAAAATCAATACTCGTCCATCTCCCACGCTGGACGGTTATTACTCTGGCCGGAGGAATAACAGAAAATCATTTTTTCCTCGCTATTAAGAGCGCGACTGTTTTCCGAGTTCAAAGGCGAAATTTTCAGGATAATTGGTGAACATCAGTTTTCTCTGCCTTTTCTTTACATTGGCTGCAAAATTTCGTTCATGGTTATACAGGTGACTCGTGTTGAACTATGGCAACGTCGAATGTTTGGGATACACGTTTCCATCCTGGATTCCCGCGTCAGCTTTCGTGGACACTGAAAGCTAAATTTCTAATGCAGGGACCGTGAACTCAAGTACGAGGTAACCTTACTTACAGTAATATTGTGGCTATTATTACAATACTATCCTATTGTTTCACATGTAGTATTAGCCAGTATTCTTTTTCTTTTATGGTGTTATCATCTTACGAAACTAATCTAATGAACGATGACCCGACGTTCATGCATCGTACAGGCAATTATGTATAAAAATGCAGACTAGGGTTTCTCTGCATGGACCCGGATTGCTGAGGTCAATCAAACTGGAAAATTATTTATGAAAACTAGGTTTGAAATTAAGCACTGGGGCACTTCCAGGCATTCAGTGCTTGAGAGTGTGGTAATAGAGAGTTGGAGTGATAGGTAAGCAAGAATGAAGAAAAAGAAAGGAATGGGGGGTAAAATAAAAGGCTAAAAAGCTGGTGCAGTTAAGGGAAGATGGGTGCTACAAATAACCTTTTGTAATGTCTTCAGTACAACACGCGAGGTGCACTGACGTCACTATCCCTGCCAGGGAGACTAAAAGGCGAATTGGAGACTGCTAAAGAAAAAATTATTTAGGAATTGATATAGGGCTAGATGGAATGGCTACCCCGTAATTTTTTTTTTTAAATTACTGAAAATGATTTTTTTATATGGGAACAAATCAACTAGAGCTGGATCAAACTAGATCCGGAACGGCGTTCTTTTTTTTATGGATGATTGACCAAGTACCCTTTCCAGTTCAATACTCAAGTTAAAAAAAACACTATGCAACTTTTATCAGAAATCGTTGAATTCTCTTTACGTTAGAACGAAAATGTTAAAACCGAACGAACCATCTCGATATCGTTTGAGAGCAATGGCGATAGCGAAAAGCTGGCACCGAGCCAGAATTCTGATACTGGTAAAGAGGAGCCAACTAAGAAGATAATTCGACAGTCTTAGATCATTAAGAAGCAATGAAAGGCAACCCGTAAAATTTTATGGAGAAGACTGAAGACTATAACTCAGTAAAAGGTATGAATTTTAATGAAGCTAATTATTCGAGTTACCGCGGAATTTTCCGTTTATCTGTTATTTTTACATTTAGCATAGTAGGGAATGGATTTTTCTGGGCAGGAAGAAGAAACAATATGAATTGTTACAAGTAAGAAACAAATAAATATCATATGGAAGTGATGCAGATATTAGTCATTCTTAATCTTGTCTTTTCAATAAAACCTAGTGTATAGATACAATGTTACTATTAAGACGAAGGCATTTCCATTTTAAAAATTTACTTGATACCTATCACGAAATAAACAATTGCTATGATGAGTAAAAGTCTGTCATATTAAGTATTAAGATTCTCAATTTATATATATAATGTTTAGATTTAATTTTATGTTATAGTACTAAGTAAAATCATATGTTGTCTTGTTCTCAGTCATGTGTTTTATAAGATTACTCCATACTATAACGAACTAATATTAGTCTACTAACAGGTTAATAATCCAGTGCTATCCGTAAGTAAATGTACACGTTGATAACATTTGCATCAACTAATGCATACTCTGAAAAAATATTCACGCACACGGTGACACCTACGCTTGGGCTCAAGCGTACCCACGAACACACACACACACCCACACACACACACCACACACACACATACACACACATATATATATATATAATAATATATATATATATATATATATATATACATATATATATATATATGTATATATATAATATATATATATATACATCCTTTTCTCACTGGAGGATTGTGCTAAAGTTTCGTTTCCAAATCATTTTTGAAATATGGTTACTACTGGTCCTACGCCTTTTCTATACTGTCTGTGTCTCACCTAAGTTAACCAAGAACTAGATTCTTAATTCAGTCCTTAGGTTTTCCCGGAATAGGAACGAGGAATTTTCTAGGAAATGTGCCCAACGCTGCTTCCTACCCACTAATACCAATGTTTTTTTTTTTTTCCTAAAAGAAAATTTAGGAACTGTAAAATGAACAGAAATAAATTCCCTTTATGATGATGTTTATTTTTTTTTTCTCAGACAATCTCTGCTCTGTTCGTCGGAAAGAACTTTTTAGGGCCAGACCCTTAGTTGCGACTGAGCGTGTTAAGAAAGTAGTTTTGTGCGCCGTTACCTTACTTGGGACTGCCAGGAGACTTATTTTTAGGAATGGTTTTGAATTACATGTTTCTCGGACACGCTACAGAGTTCCGGGTTTGTTTGGGAGGCTCAGTGATATTCCTACGGAATAATCACCATGAAACGTTTTAAAGGACTAGTGAATGAGGCAGAACAACAATGGCTAATATATGACAATGTGCATATATATCTAATATTTGTTCTATTCTTTTTATCAAAAATGTCTCCTCCAAATTTTGTTTTTCATTCTTTTACAGATGATAGATTGGTATTCTAGACCGTCGCTCTGTATTTTGCAACTCCCGTCTTATTAGTTGGTGAAAATAACGGGATACCTTGTAAAACATATGGTAAATTAAAGGCTTCTTATGATTGTCAAAAAAATAAGAAAAAAAAATTCGAAACGCTTTCGAGTAAAATAAAGTTTAGATAATATTTGAATTATTTTCCAGTCAACAAGTTTAATCACAGAAAATTTCTTCTTTTTCATCAAATAGTTTTTTTATAACCACGTTAAAAACAAACTCAAAAGATATTATTTTTTTTCTATTTCGTGTTCCATTCACTAATAGTTTTTACTTGTATAAAAGTTCACATATTTCTTTTATTAATTACATCTATTTTTCGAATCACTGTTTCATTATAAAGTAATTTTCAACATAAATTAAGAAAGACCCGTTAAGAACTTGGCATTATAGAAAAATTTATGTTCTTTTCTTTTCACAAACTACCATTTGAGGGTAATCTAAGCTGTGCTAGTTACATTTGTATTATACGTTGCATATAAGTATAAAAAAGAGTGAATGTTCAGGTGTCTCAAATAACATATTTATTAAAAGAATTACTACCAAATGATCTCTTGATAATTTTGACGAAAAACAAGCTCTGTAAATGCATTAACCTTAAATGCTCTCTGTAATGGGAAATGAGTAAATTATAATCCTATCTAACTCTAGTTTCTTAAAATAAACCTATTCAATTTATCCGATACATTAAATAGTGATGGAAAGTGGAGGAAAGCAAGGCTTCACCAAAAAATAATGAATCCATTTCAGTGGACATTCGTGCCCCTGAATGCGGGAATTACCATGTAAATGCTTTTGGCTTTCTCTCTCTGTTCATGCAGGGGAGAGTAGATTGGCATTCTACAATAGAGGGTGTCCTTTTGTTTCACTGGGACGTATACGCAAAAAAAAAAAAAACTCAACTCAAAATTCAATTCGGCATCCCTTAATTTAATCAACACAATACTTCTTTTACTGTCGCCTTATTTCTCATTCTTTGCGTCGTTTGAACGCAGCCTCCACAAAACTAGCGACGACCTTAGAGGACGTTCTCAAGATGAGAATACTAGGAAATGTCCCATAAATGGGAGACCATGCACGGGCTTCATCATCACCCATTCATGACTGCAACATTTGCATGCGAGTTCACAGCAATTCAGAAATGAATGCGCGTCATATCCTGTTATCCAACGGCAGCAAGTTGGAGATCTCCAGCGAATCCCGGTGTTTACTTATCAAACATAAGGCTTTAGAGAGATGCGTGCGGCTGGAATAACCTGAAATTATATATAGCGTCGAAAACAATGCTCGGGATGAACCGCGCGCAACAGTGTCGGTGAAAAGGCTGACTCGTATTTTCCCCACATCAAAGAATGTAATTTTTTTAGACATTGGTAGGTATACAAAATGGATTAGGATGTAAGACAACTGTAAACGACTTAAGAGATATCTGTTTGATTTTATATACCAACTTCGACACCTAAACCTTGTCCTAATCGCATATATATGAAATCAAAAAGAAAGCAGCGTAGGTTTCAATGAAAACTGACCTATTCATATTTTTACTTTGTTGATGTTTTTTGGTACCTTCCTCCTCTCTTTCTCTGCTATCGTATATTATGTATTTCTTTAGAACAAACATTTTTTTTTTCGATTTGAAAGCATAGCACGACGTGCATTGTCATGTACCTGAAATGTGATTTGTTGACTACTCAAGAAGAGAAGAGTTCCTGTAATGTGTGAAAGCTTGAAATAACTGTATTTGTCGTTCGTGAGATTGATATTAATTATGACTCGACTTATAATTTCTTATGGTAACGAATTCCTTTCCCATATTACGATTTGGTACATTTTTTCCATATATTCCCAGTACGATAAGTAAACTGTCTTCAGATCCGGATCCATCACGAGTTTTAATTTGTTTTTGAAAGGGCACTTATTACTGAAAACCCTTGAGGAACAGGTATCGGTTGACCAAAAAGGGTCATCTCTGATGGTCATATGACGCCAAGCTATGCAGTCATCTTCCTCTTTACAATTTTTAGTATTTCTGGTTGGCATCAATAACGTTTTGAGATATTTCACTATCGCTCATCAACAAGTTCATATAAAACTTTGTTTTTATTTATATGTCAAACTTAATAAAAAAAAATTATCGATCACTTCATTTCGGAATTAACATTTTCAAGTTACTTATTTTACAGCTAAAAAAAATACTAAGCTAAGCACTACGTAGCAGGTTCCTTTTTACTTTCTATAGTTGAAAAATTCCAGTGTGGTAGTGTCATTGTCTAGTCGTCTTTGAATCTGCTGTCGGTAGATAAGCCCAGTTTAGGCCACTGTAATCCCTTCTCCAGTAGGGGCATAATTCTGTGTTCAGGGCAATGAGGGAACAACGAATAAAGAAAGGGACAGAGTCTTTCCTCTTGTGTGATTCTTTCAACAAAGAAACGATTTTGATAACCTTGTGACCGTGAGCGGTTTTATGCAATATGGATATTTTTGCATATAAACAGACATACCAGCCACAGACCAACACAACCACGTGAAAAATTTCTTTGATTAAAACTGCAAGCAAGATGCCTTCCACAAGCGAAACCTTGCCTTTGTGTGGCCTAATTGAATGCCATGGGTACGTACCGCACTGGGGGAAGATTAAAGGCGCCTTGGCGTTTCATTTCTCTTAATCTAAAATATTCTCGCAACGTGAAATCACCACATTTCCTTATTTCCCACAACCCCTTCCCACCTCACCCGACGTGAAAGTAGAAAAAAAATCATAATAGGATATACTGTGTCTTTTGTTATCCGGTTCAGGCTCCGTATGCGTGTAAATTCGGTTGCCTGCGCTTCTAATGGGTTAATCCTTTGAGCTCTTCACTCAATCCCACAATCACCCAGATTACGTGAATGTTTGGATGGAAAGGAGACTGGATTGAGGAGGAGATGATCGAATGCAATTTACTTTGGATGTCGATTTGGTTTCCAATACACCCTTTCAAAACCGAGACAAATCTTTTGATTTCACTTCATTTTTTTTTCTTCCATTACCTTGGTTTGACTATAATATGGAGATATCTTAAACTGCGACCATTATTTCCTATTAGCAAATAATTTATCCTTCCAGGCGATGATATTGATTTTTTAAAACTGTGATAGTAAGCCAATTAAAAGCCGAGTTCCATTTTAATAATTATATTTTAATTTCTATTTAAGGAATGAATTTGTGGATAACAGACGCTTTTTCTGGTCTTTGCTGTTTATTGACTAATTTAGTTTTTATATATTTCTATACATATGTGTAAATCTATATATATTTGAAAATCGAAAACACAAGCTTTGAAGCAATCCATTTAAAACAAATCACAACAGCTTTAATGAAAATGGAAGTAAATGGATGATATTCAAAAGAAAGTGATTAAGA
>NC_061108.1:89855408-89865408 GCF_015104395.2 Macrobrachium nipponense
CTCTCTCTCTCTCTCTCTCTCGTTAATAGCCATAGGTGATGAGCATCCCTCACTGCTAAAAAATAAAACTTAAACCATTATTGGACATCGAGACTTAATGATACCAGAGGGCGCTCTAAAGAAAGGGAGACATTTCAGTCACCAAACCGCTACCGACAACCATAAGAGACGAGATGGTTGGACAATATACTATCAAATATTAAATGGAACAGACTTCCAACAGCGAAAGACAGGCAATGTAGATATGTGTCAGGGGATTACTCCTAGACCTCGATGAAATTGTGACGCTAGGAATCTTCTGCTGCCCTAACCAGATGGCATCCTTAATTAATGAGAAACACAACGGATACACGGAGGGAGAAGTTTACATGTTTGGCAGAGAATTGTTCATCCCTCAGACGAATGTTGGTCATACTATGTCAATTCTCTGAGGATATCTGCAATATCACAGAAGCTACCATATTTTAACGATTCGCTAAAAATCACAGACTAATGTCTGAAAATGAAACAAATAAGGAACTGAACTTGCACGCCCTGAGTTTAAGGCTTAGTTGGCAATCTGAATCATATTTTGTCTCGATTTCACTATCAAGAACAAAAAACCTAAATTATAAATTTGTCTTGAATATATCTTACAGTTGATACGGATACATTTCACGACAAACTTTTTTTTTTTGTACCAAAACTGGATTTCAGGTATCTGAAATGTGATCGAGAATGCACAGATTACCGTCTTTAAGCCATGGAGAGGTGTAGACTTGGAAACAGATCCCTGAGTAATGGAAAATAAGAGTTTTTACAAATATTTAATTTTTCAATATTAAGAGTTTCATGTATGTTAGCCATTTATCGTCTCTTCCAAAGAATATTTTAATCACACTGGAAATATGACGATATGTAAAGCGAAGCAGATAAATTCGAAACGAGGCAAGATTGCACAACATCAGCTATCTGATAAGACTAAGAAAAATTATCAACATAAAAGCCCATGCTGAACTATTACGCAATAATAGAAGAGAAACTCGGCATCAGCTATATACAGCATCATTCATCTACCCTACTAAGTATGTATCATATTCCGTAAATGATTTCACATTATCATGGAAATACAATTTCAAAAGAATTCATGAAAAAGGGCAAAGAGATATGTTGTATAATAATTAGCACTTTTCTAGGGAATTTCAAATTCCAAAATCAATCAATCAATGTGTGTGTGTCTGAGAGAGAGAGAGAGAGAGAGAGAGAGAGAGAGAGAGAGAGAGAGAGACAATTGTCATAACTAAATGTCAATATTGTTTAGAAAGGCGCTGAAGTAGTATACTTAATTTGCATATCTGCACATTTCACCATTAGATTCTAGCGTGAGTTATTGTCTAAAACAAACGCTGAATATACCTATAAACCAATTTTTAGTCTTAAAATGAAGAATATCTTTCGCATGTCTTCTTTTTGACATTTATGTCAGACTTCGTATTTGGTTCAGGAACTAAGAAAGACTTTCGGTATTATATAAAAGAATAATCTGTAAATGGAACAAAGATTAAAATTTAATCAATTACGCGTTTAGATTTTTCTCTAAAAACTAATATCATTTACCAAGCAAAAAATGTTAATTTTCGTTTTATTATTGCCAATAACTGATTCCTATTTTTATGGTAAATATTTCAACTGGTTAAGAAAAAGTCCCTGACAATCATCAACTCTCTCTCTCTCTCTCTCTCTCTCTCTCTCTCTCTCTCTCTCTCTCTCTCTCTCTCTCTCTCTCTTTCCATTACCATATATAAGTGAATTGCATGTATATTTCATTTGTTTTCAAATTATTTTTGCCAATAGAAAGAATATCTTTTCATGTCAAATTCATAACGAAAATATAGATTCTATTCCATTTGCCATCAAGAAACAAAACTATGAGTTTCAAATCAATATAGGTTATGACTGCATGAGCAAAGGCAATTTCATTTTCATCACTTGCCTGGCCTTCCGATCGTTTGTAATTCCTCCTATTTTGCAGTGTATACGAAAATCTTTAATCCCTTTTTTAGCTATTTGTCTATATATATATATATATATATATATATATATATATATATATATATATATATATATATATATATATATATGAATTTGTGAGTGTACATTTGTGTATGTAGGTCTAAAATGTTTCCGTTAGTGGAAAAAACTAACGCAGGAATGATAAATTCATGAAATGCTGATAATCAAAGACACGCTTTACGTGTATATCTTATCTTAACAAAGCTTGCTCACCAAAGTGTGACTAAAGAGTATTACAATAATAGCTGACCCAGGTAAACTCTGTATGACAACCGATAAACTCTCTCTCTCTCTCTCTCTCTCTCATTCCAGGTAAGATAGATGCTACAGTTACGCTGCCCAGCATTTTTGACATTTTTTATTTCATCACCATTTAACCCCATTCCTATTGGGGATGAACTTTGATTTGAAGGCCATCAGGAGAATGTCTATTCATCCCAGTAACCTCAAAAACTATGAAATACACAATGATATCTGTCATTTTTGAGACCTTATTTTTCACCCTTTCTCACCACATCCTCCTATCAGTATTGAACTTGGACTTAAAGGGCATTGGGAGTGTGGCTATTCATATCAGCAACCTCAAAAATTATGATACTAATATCTGTAGTTTTTGGCTATTTTTATGTCACTACTTTTCCAACCCCTGTCCCTATCATGGCTGAACTTAAACTTATTGGACATCGGGAGTGTCAATATTCATCTGAGCAACCTTGAAAACTATAAATTAGATACTAATATCAGTCTTTTCAGTTATTTTTATATGTCAGCCCCTTCCACACCTTCTTACCTCTCTTCCTATTGGGGCTGAACTTGGACTTGAAGGCCATTGGGAGTGTTACTATTAATCTCTGTAACCTCAAAAACTATGGATTAGACACAACTTGGATAAAGAATGCTGGAAGTCTAACTATTCATCTCAGCGACCTTGAAATCTGTGGATTAAACACAAATATCTCTCATTTTCAGCTTTTGTACACATCTCCACCTTCCAACACTTTCTCACCCCCCCTCCTATTCAGGCAAAAGTTGAACTTAGAGGACATCGAGAATGTTGCTATTCATCTCAGGTGACCTCAAAAACTATGGATTAAACACTAATATCTGTCTTATTCGGTTACTTTTCCATGCCACCCCTGCCCACCCTTTTCACCCCCTCTCTATTGGGACAGAACCTGTAATTCTCCCCTTGTCCACCCCTTCCACACCAACCCCCTTTTTGGTGCCAGTGATTTCTTACCTCCACAGTATTCTTTTTCAGCTGGTATGTCATATGTATGCCAAATCTGACTGAAATTACTCAATGCATTTCAAAGTATATGTGGCTCATATTCAAACACACACACACAGACATACATACATTTTTGAAGATACAGATTTTCATACCATTAATGCTTATTACTATAAAACACGACTTTAGACTACTGGATATAAGAGACATCCTCAATAAGTCTAATCTACTGTAATTTAACTGTCTCTCAGTATCCAGCAAGGGCAGTAGAGAAAGTAACCTTAGACATTTCTTTGACATTATCAATTGACCATTCTTCTATTTTGTTCCATTAAAATGTTCTTGATTTCTCTCCTAAATCACTTTTAGACTATCTCTACTTGAATAAGAAATTATAATATATATTATATATATATATATATATATATATATATATATATATATATATATATATATATATATATATATTATTATATATATACACACACACATATACTAGCTGACTAACCCAGAGCTGCCCAGAAAGCTCTGAGTGACAACCGATACACTCTCTCTCTCTCTCTCTCCTCCTATACCCCCTCTAATCTCTCCCTCTCATTTCTCTCACTTTTACTCTCTCTAACACACTCTCTCCTTCCTGTTAAGAAAGTTGCTTCTGTTACATTGTCCAGATTTTTTTCACATTTCATATTTCACCACTTCTGACCTCCCCCACCACCTATTCCTATTAGGGCTGAAATTAGACTTGAAGGGTATCAGGAGTGTCTCTATTCATCCCTGCGACCTCAAAAACTATGGATTATACACTAATATCTTTCATTTAGGACATTTTATTTTTTACCTCTTCTCACTCCACCTTTCTTTGGGTCTGAAATCAGACTTAAATTGTATTGGGAGTGTCACTATTCATATCAGCGACCTCAAAAACTATGGATTAGACACTTTTCTATCAGGGCTGAACTTAGATTTAAATGACATTGGGAGTGTCAACATTGATCTCAGTGACCTTGAAAACTATAAATTAGACACATGTATGTCCTTTTTAGCTCTTTTTTACATCTCATCTCCTTTCACCCCTTCTCATCCCCCTTCATATCAGGACTGAACTTGGACTTGAAGGACATTTGGAGTGTCACTATTTATCTCCAGCAACCTGAAAAACTATGGATTAGACACTAATCCATGTAATTTCCAGTTTATTTTTACATTTCACCCGCTTCCCACTTCTATTTCCTATCATGGCTGAATTAAGAATTAAAGGGCATCAGGAGTGGCACAGTCACTGTTCATCTCAGTAACCACGAATACTATGCATTAGAAATTAATATATCATTTTCTTTTTAATGTCACCATCTTACCACCCTTTCTCACTCATTCCCCCTTCCTATCGGGGTTGAACATGAAATTAAAGGCCATCAAGAGCATCACTAATCATCTAAGCAGCCTTGAAAACTTAGGACAAGATACTAATGTCTGTCGTTTTCGGGTATTTTAACATGTTACCAATTCCAATCCCTTCTCACTCCCTTACTAACAGGGATGAATTTGGACTTAAAGGGCATCAGGAGCATACTATTTATCTCAGCGACCTTGGAAAAATGGATTAGACTCTAACATCTGTGGCTTTTGGTCATTTTTATGTCACCCCAACCGCCTCTCCTCACCCCACCTTCCTATTGGGGCTGAATTTGGACATCAAGGGGATCAGGAGTGTCACTATTCATCTCAGCAACTTCAAAAACTATGGATTGGATATTAATATCTGTCTTTTTCGGTTGTTTTTACATCTCACCCATACCCACTCCCTGTAAGGGCTGAACTTCGATTTAAAGGGCATCAGAAGTGCCACTATTCATCTCAGCGACCTCGAAAACTATGGATTAGGCACAAATATCTGTCATTTTCAATTATTTTTACATGTTATTCCATTAATCTACATTCTACTCCAATCAGTGCCTCTGAAATCTTTCAAATTACAGCTACTCGAGGCCTACTGGCCCTTGGAAATAGGTAAAAGAGTGATGTGTATGCATTACTGCTTGGTCCTCCCTTTACCACAAAAATGTCAACCGACCAACCTCCTACCGTTGCACTAGTGACCCTTGCACCTACTGATACCTGTGCCTCACACACAAGTTCTCTTCTTAGGAACAATTGTCTTAACTTTATACAGTACCAATCTACCTGTTCCGTTCAATTCTGCTATACAATTTGCCAGTGCAGCCTTCTCCAATGAGGTAATTAAAGTTGCATATATAAAATGCAAAGACCTGGCACTAGAAAACGTCCACCAGGAACAATCCACAAAAATCCTGTCCTCTCAGAAGAAAATATATCTCTGACTCTAATTGACTAAGGACCTGTTACATGGAAATTTGTGTTGATTACTCTTACAATCTGCCTCCAAAGGGAACTCTCTCCCTCAGATGAAGTGCCCACATCACCTATAGACCTTTCTGAGGGGACCATTGGACTCCCAACCTCCTCTCCCTCCCCAGTGCCTCCAGTGGAAGATATATCCTCTGTGATGATCACCAGCCCTCGTGAGCCTCCCGACCGAGAATGATCATGAGTGATCTGGCGGCTGGCAGACACAAGAAAGTAGTAAAAAAGGAAAGAACATCTTGTTTGCCCGCTGGACCAGAGCCAAATAATCATGAATCACCTCGTCTGAAACCTGAGATGTCATGTTGTGATTCACAATCTGCGCTCATTAGTAAAGCTAGAAGCCATAGTGGAGAGAGTCAAGTTTCTCACAGGCTCTGAACCCCCTTATCTCCCATGAACTCCCATACAAAATTAAACATAAAAGTGGCTTACAGGATTACCTACCTATTTCAACACCTCAATGTTCTTAAAGGTGAGAATTTTGGTCCTAATATAAAAGTCTCAAGATATAACCTAACTGGGACCAACCCCCCTCCCCCAGGGGAACTTACTGACATCCTAAGTAGGGAGGGCCACTTTCACCACAAGTGCCAATCAACCTACCATAGCGAGCGACTGGCCAACCCCACAAATGATCAGCTTTTTCATCTTCCATCTTCCTGAGTTGCCACGGATGCATCAGATGTAATCTCTCGGAGTATTTTTGGTCTCCTCTTCTAAACATGTTCAGCAAAAACTTCAAAGGCATCAGTGCACTTCAAGAAACATTACTCTGGCCACATGACCCTGTCATTTGCGATTCAATACATGAAGACTTCACAGCTTTCTCGACCTAATCAATGCAAGTTTCAGATCAAATTGTAGCTGTTAGCCCATAATGGGACCTTTCTTTCCTGTGGCACAAATCATCAAACAATATGGTAAATGTGATGACCTACAGGAGTGATAGATTGTTGGGGCTTCAAGTGACAGTAGGGCAGTGAGTGCACAAGACACTTTGTGGTCACCACAGAGTGACGCCACACTGAAGCCTGTTTAAGCCACTGTGGCTTGACTCAGCCACACCGCAGAGTCACCCTTGTGTCTGGGTACATGCCACTGTGCCATGTCACTCGGGCCTCAGCTTCATTTTAGACTCTGAAGACAATGCATTTACATTTGCTGGCATATAATAAAGAGATATACCTTCTTTGCTTTTTTCCTGGACAATTCATCTCTTTGAATCTAAGGATATCACACATCTCCCCCCAGCCCCATGCCTTGGCTTTTGGAATTTTATGATGAGTCATTCCAGCATATGTCACATATCAATGGTCAGTCTTCGATTTCAATAACGAATTTATCTACATCGATTGTGAAAATGGTATAAAAATAATCAAAGGGCAAAATTAATGACATGTTTTCACTTCAACTATTAGTATGCAACTCCGTGCTGGGCTGTTAATAGCCAAAGGGGTTCGTGTATGCAGGTCAGTGGCAACACAAAGTGAAGGGGATCAGCAACAGCTGACCACAGTCGCTTGCCACAGATGCTTGTGTGCTCGACATAGATTATAAACAATGGAAACCTATGGGAAACCACATCCACACCGCACACCGACGCCACAGAGTGGCTCATGTTCACGCGGCCTAGGGGACTCTACGATCCTAATAATTAATGTTTATATGCCCTGGGAAAATAACAATAATTTTGGTCATTACTACATGATCTTAGATGAGTTACAGTATTATTCATGATTCTCCTGCTGATCATGTTTGTATAATCTGTGACCTTAATTATCATCCCACAAACAAACTTACTCGCTTCTGTCAAAATCACACTCTCCAAATTAGCAATGTAATGCTCCTTTCTCCCTCCTCCTATCCCTATGAACAAAATAGAATGGATACAATTACAACCTCCTAGCTGGACCATTGCATCACATCTCCACAACTTCATGATTTGCTATGATCTTACAATGAGATACGATTACATCCCTTTACAGATGTCATTCAGTACCACATCTCTCCCTACCATGAACCCCCTAACTGATCGCCCACCAGCTGTAAACTGGATTTTGAAAAACAAACAGAAAACCAGATACTTTTGGGTGACTACAGAAACCAGGTTACAGTGAATAGTTCAATGGCAGATGCCTTACTTTGTACTAATCCAAAATGTAGAAATGACCACCATAGGAGAAATCGGAAAGAATTCTATTCAAACATAATTTCTGCTTTACTTGCTTTCCAGCAGGGCTACCTTTAGATTTTGTCAAGGTAACTCATACTATACCTGGCTGGAATGATTTGGTTAATGATCTGTATACATGTTCACGAGAAATGTTTTCACTGTGGAGGCAAAATGGTAGCCCAAGCGAAGGACACTTTGCATTGCTAATAAGACAGGAGATAGCGCAGTTCAAACTTTTCCTTAAGCATTGCAAATTAGATGAAAAGCAACTAAGAGCTGAAGCATTGTTTAGAAATTTAAAATCCAGTGATTATCCTCGTCTTTGGAAAGACATCCAGTCCCTAATTCCCAAAATTATCTAAAAAGCTATCACAGAGAGTAGGAGAAGCCATCAGTGACGAGGCTACCACAAATATGTGGGGCAATCACTTCAGCAATATCCTGAATTGCATAAACGATCAAGATTCCCACAGGGATGTAGATAACCTTCTTACTGATAACATTCAATTTCATATTGCAGATTGCATTATGCCAGGTAACACCAGCAATGCCATAAACAATCTACCTATTAATAAATCACCCAGGTGTGATGGTCTTCCTGGAGAAGCTTTCAAATTTTGCCATCAGATAATTTCCATTCTGGTAGCTGCCCTATTTAGTGCATGCATAATTCGCCAGTTTCTTCCAGAACCCCCTACACTTAGTTCACTTGATACCATTAATCAAAATCAAGCTAAACAATGCAGCTGACCCTGGCAATTAACTCCCGACTGCAGTCACTTCGATCACATAGAAAATACATGAGTTGGTTCTTCTAGTGAGATTTCTCCCTTTTTTACACACCACTGACAACCAGTTTGCATTTAAAGCAAACCATTCAACCAACACCTGCATCTACATATGGCAAGAATCGCTGAACTATTATCATCAGCTTCTCTTGTTTTCCTGTTTTGTAACTGTGAGAAAAGCATTTGACAGAGTTCTTCTTGAAGCTGCAAAAAAAGAGGCACACCTCTATGTTTAATTGGCATTTTGCTGTTTCTCCATACAGCAATTCTGTGCCAAATGGGGTAACACATTGCCGCACACCTTCGGCTCCCTAAACAGGCTTCAGCAAGGGGGCATTCTCTCACCACACCTGTTTAACACATACACAGATGCCCCGAATATCAAACTGAACTCACTCCCATTCGGATGCACTGTCAATGAAACAACTATAAACAACATCTGTTACGCCAACAATATGGTATGATTTCCCAATCAGTGCAAGATCTCCAGCGACTCATCAACACTTGCAGCCAATATGCAAAGGAATTTGATATCCTATACAACAAAACCAAGACCCAGTGAACGTCGCTGCTCCCAAGATCGCTTAAGCAAATTGCAGAACCACAAATTTTCCTCAGAAATCATCGGCTGGAATTAATGCACGAATTTCCGTATTTGGGTCACATTATCACTGACAACTTACAAGACACGACAGACATAGACCAAAGGCGTTGTAAACTATGTGCAGCTGGCAACATGATTACAAGGAAGTTTGCCTTTTGTCAACCACACATGAAAGTGCTGCTCTTCCGCTCGTATTGTTACAGTATCTATGGGTGTTCCCTATGGACGTACTATACTGGAGAGACCATGAGACATATCACTGTCGTTCACCATGACATTTTGAGACGTCTCACAAACACTCCTCGCTACCATTCCGCCACTCAGATGTTCAGAGAAAACACCTGGAGAATTTAAAAATCACTATAAGGAGAACATTGTCCAGTCTGATAACCCAAGTGAGAAACAGCGGCAATTAGCTCATATAAAGAATCCTAAGCAGTGAGGCAAGAAGATCTAAATTGTGGGAAAGGTGGGAAAATGAGGCGTTTGTTCTCTAAATGACCTAATCTCTGTTTTTGCAAATGGTCATCTGTAGAATCTGTCATTATTATTATATTGCTACAATTTTATTACTGGCATTTTCCTTTTTTTGTTATTATTGTGAATATTATCAGTATAGAGTTTTGCTACATTCATTTAGCCTTCTGAACCTGACTCCGTAACCACCTAAGGTCCCTAGCTGGATTTTAATTATATACAGTCTGTTCACTAATTGTTACAATTTATTTGTTTTTAACTATTCTTAATATTATTACTGTTATTAC
>NC_061108.1:89870408-89875408 GCF_015104395.2 Macrobrachium nipponense
TTTTTGTGTTGTAAGTTTCTTTTTGGTTTTGATACATGGTTTTTTGCCGCTTCTAACGCATTGTTTAGTACACTGTCCGGATATTTCAGTTTCTTGCTTGTATTCCGAATCTTATCTAATTCCTCATCTATATATTCTGGGCTACATACCCGTAGTGTTCTTAGAAATATAGATGCAAACACTAATTTTTTAACCTTATTGTTTTGTCCAGAATAGGTAGTTTCGTCAATATAAGAAATTTTTTGCGCCTTTTTTTTTGTCATCTAGGCCATATCACCTATTATCTTGTCATAAAGGAACAGTTTCCATCATAAATAAATTCAAATAGTTGATTTTGTAAACACAAGTCATAACATATTAAGAAAATACTACTTTCAAAAACTCTCTGTCCATGAAATGAATTGCTCTTACTGACATTTTTTTTATAATTTGTATAATTCCGAATGCAATTTTCCTTTTTATTTTGTAACGTATTCCGAGTGTTTGGGTTCGCATATTCCCTTTAAATCATGTTCATGAATGAACGTAGCTGACGTCCAGGCAAAAAAACCCAAAAATTCAGTTTATCTTTTTTTCATTATTCTGATATTAGACCTTTCTTCACACGGCTACGGAAAGTATTTTGATAACGCGTTAAAATTTTAATAATTAGTCATTCTTCATTGTTATCAATATTTTCCCTGTGTTAAGGTCCTTGGTGTTTGGCCTCTTGTTTCCTTTGCTCCCAGAATAGACTCTTTGCAGTTGTTTCTAGTGCAATAGGAGTAGAAGCTAATATGTAAGTCTGGGGTATGTTTGCATAAATCAGTGACATATCCACTCAAACTGAAACAGCCTCTGAGATTAACAGATGCTCGATACTAGGTTTAGTGTGTGATTTCCATACTTAGAATGAAATATTCCATGTAAGGAATTGACGTGTGTTCATATAACATATCAAAATTCGTCACCTTCATTTATCTTTGCAATGTACATGTCTGGTGACAATGTAAAAAAAAAGGTTCGTGGGTTTGAGGGACTTACAGTATCCTACTCAACACATGCATTTATAAATATCTTTATCGCCTCCCCCTTCTGCCTGAAGAAAAAAGTCTATTTCTCCTTACTGTTCATGTCAGTATATTAAGGCAGGTGGAGATCTCATGGGCCACTTTCTTGTGAAAGGGACCAGAAGTAACCATTTCGTAATTTTAGTTTAAAAGGCATTTGGCTCAGCATTAAATTGATTGATGTAAGATATTCTGTGATATATGAATATTATCTACATCTGACTAAAATATCCTAATTTTCTAAGGTGTGGACCTCTATCAAGTGATCATAATTCCCATTACAGACTGAAAATAGCTGGGTCCGGACAAAATACATTTTAACAGTTATTCTGTTACTATTTAGGATGAAAATTTGTTCTTGCCAGTAGACAAGACATTCCTGGTGGTCCTCAACCCAATCCCCTCAGAATTAAGGCATCGTACATCAACGCGTCTTATAGTAATCACATCTATGAATTAATTATTCTCTTGTCTATCATTAACACTGAATAAACTGATAAATTTACTAGTGTTATTTGTTTAATACATTCTGGGACGGTAATCACAATGACTTTATATACAAAAATCCGGAGCTCCTCTTTAGAAATTCAATACTCATATCATCGATTTATATGGCATAAACCAATGGTTTCGTTGATCAGAAAGGTCAGTGGACACAAAAAGTTAATAAAACTTTAGCAAAAGAAAAAGAAAAAACTGAAAACTATTTTGAATGTCAGGGAAAATGTAGATGTGATGTTCACAGTACCAAGACAAACTTTTGTTATCTAATTTGTATATAAAATCAGCCTACAGGAAAGACCTCATAAAAAGTAACAAGTTTTCATTTGAGCCTTTATGTATGTAAATTCAATTATTATGTAAATATTGTAAATACTGTTGTCATTGGCAACTCAAAGTCCCTAGATTTATAAAAAAAAAAAAAAAAAAAAAAAAAAACGATCTTAACACAATTTTACCAGTTATTAACAACTTTTTTTCACGGAATGACAAATCGAAGGGTACACCTACTGTACATGTAAAGATTACAGGATTTATGGGAGATACATTACGCGATGGCAAATGAATAACAATAGTTTGTCGGCCATCATGGAGATATGCTGCTGGCGAGAACTGCTCACCCTTTTAAGAGAAGGATGCATCAACTTTAGCTTTTATACCTAAAGGGCTTCAATATAACATTTCTCTCTCTCTCTCTCTCTCTCTCTCTCTCTCTCTCTCTCTTCTCTCTCTCTCTCCTCTCTCTCTCTTCTCTTCTCTTTCTCTCTCTCTGTATATATATATATATATATATATATATATATATATATATATATATATATATATATATATATATAATATATATATATATATACATATTTTCATTTTCCAATCACTTGCCTGATCCCTGATGTTTCTTTAATTCAAAATATTCCAGCCCTATTGTTATGCACAGAAAGGATAAACAATTCGTACAAAACCTCCTTTAAGTGTGAATTCAGAATATCTAAACAAGGCAAACGATTAAAGTTAGAATACATTACCAACTGGAAGTGCAACCGTTTTCCAGCCAAAGCTGATGTTCACCAAATACAGTGCGGAAAAGCTTTAACCTTGTGGGCAAAGAGACCACGGATGCATGCTTGCAAATGCAAATGGTTGTCAGCAAACACAGAAACGAGCAAAAGAGTGTTTGAAGAGGCACCTAATATCTGCATTACATACTTCGTTGGAATGAAGAATTTTCGCCTCGTATGATACAATTTTTTTTAACACAGGTTAAAACATTGTTGCTACAATACAAAGCTGTCACTAAAGTTATCGCATAGAATACTTTCTTTCCACAAGAGAGCAGGCTTGTAAATTAGTTGAATTTATTCATAACAATTTACTATTACAGAAGTGGGAAATGCTAACACAATTCACAGAATCAACTTATCATTAGTATTATTTTGGTTTTTCCCTTTATATTATCATAAAATTGAACAGTTTCGTCCCTTAAGTGACCATATCAATCTTGTGCAGTATGAACAACCTTGAGTTACTTTCTAGGCCAGTCAAACATATTTTTCCACTGAAATGACAATATTACACTTTTTTTTTCTTTTTCATTATTTTCCTTTTACATTTGTTTAACACATAATTTGTAGCTTCGAAACTAAAATGCCAGCAGTCTAAAATGAATAGAGTGTTCATATTTCATTAGACACAGTTAATGGCAAACAGCGCAGTGAAGCTTTTAAATAATTATTCAGTGATGGACCCACGTCTGAAATAAGTGATAATGAAATATTTAGCATGTTTTCGTGTTTTCAGCGCTTTTGAATTTACAGTTAGGTAAAAACTATACGTATATTTTCTTACTATATTTCCTAGCATTATCTTTGAATAAGTTTTAGTCATTTACCTAAATAGCCTTTTATATTCTTTTAACAAGAAAGTATATAATGAACCTTTGACAGAAACAAAGTGGATAGTATTTAATATATTGCAGTACTATCTTATTATGCCGTTAGATAGCTAATTTTTCTTTTACTTATTTCCAGTATAGCACTAATTTCAACGAGACGTAAGGATAATGACCAGCATGTCTATTGCAATTATTTATCTTTGAAACCAAAACAAGAAGTAAAATATCATAGTTATCGATGTTACGAAAGAAAAATACGCGATAATGCTGACATCATAGTAATCGTTTCCAATAATGTAATTGTTTAGGTAATATGTTTATCAACTTTTATTTTCCTTAACTTTCTGCGTGATGAGCTATAAGACTGAGGCGTCTTCCATAACAAATTGTAGCTTCAGCCCATACACACAAACAAACACACACTTATTAACACGCGCACACACACAAAGGTCAATGTAATATTCATTCTACCTGGGCGCTACCACCCAACCAATAACCAAGAAGTAAAGATCATATTGCACCTTCTCTTAAAGCCGGCTTAGTCTACTAGATGGTTGTGAACACTAAGAAGAGAAGTTTTACCTGGAAATGGCGGGTGAACTACTCTCTCTTAATAGTAAGAATGTCAGTGTATTTAATGTGGCTGCCACCCACCGAAACGAGTAAGTAGTTATTGCTCTCTAGGGAATGGTAATGGCTTGTGGCACAAGTACAGTGTATCAAGGCAGAAAGGTGCCCAATGGAGCATTTTAGACTCTTGAAATGAGGAAAATGATTCCTAAATGGCAGACGAGTCCTTTCTCGCAAGACCCATGTTTTTTATCAGGTGAGATGCTAAGGATAGATAACAATCTTCTCTGTGCTGCTGTATGGTGTAAGTCAACGAAAACCCCGTTCCAAAAATAATAATGTATATATATATATATAATATATATATATATATATATATATATATATATATATATATACATATGTGTATGTATATATATATATATATATATATATATATATATATATATATATATATATATATATATATATAATAACATATATATATATAGTATATATATATATATATATATATATATATATAATATATATATATATATATATATATATATATATATATATATATCTATATATATATATATATATATATATATATATATATATTAGATATATATATAGATATATATATTCATTGAATAGAATGGCTTTCTCACTGTTAACCAGCTTTTTTGAAATTGCTTCATATTTTCTAATTATTTTCTTTACTTCATTGTTCAGGTTACTAATGGACACATAATGGGGTTCTTCCCTTTACTCCAGTATTTTTACACGCGACAGCTGTTTCGTCACCTATACGTATTGACGTTTTCAAGCGTACTGATACAAATATGTTGTTGTTGTTGTTTAAGATTAAGCTGGCCTTGTGCCAGCACGGGCTCTGCTCACCTGAGCAGCCCTGTAACGATACAAAATATGAGCCTACATGCGTTTTGTGACGTCATGAGGACGGAAAGGTAGTACAATTGCCAGATACCTAGTTTTAAGTATTTACA
>NC_061108.1:89880408-89890408 GCF_015104395.2 Macrobrachium nipponense
TACTAACAACCCCAGTACTTAGCGTTTCTTTGCTATTTAGAAAAATCTGTGCATTTCTCTATATGGAGCTGACAGCTGAATAGACTGAAGATTATTCGTTCCAGGTAAGAGTGACCTCGGTTCTTGTAACGATTCCCTGCGCGTTTTTTGTAATCGGAATCATATCTGAGCAATCAGATCACCACAAGTTGTAACTTCTATAATTGAGGCATATGCAGTTAAACGTGTGCCCCATCCTCTTATCGTGTCTCTTGGATAAAATGGATAAATCGTTGGTCTGGCTTTCCTCGGTCACTGGGTTCAAATTCCTAAAGAGGAGATTACTGTAAAACATGCCACTGTTAAATTGCTAATACTTATTTTTTACCATGCAATTGCCGTTTGGGTAATCGTCTCATTTTTACATAAATGATATTGGTAATGTTTCATTAAGTAGTTTAATTAGTTTGCAATCTTTTAAGTCGTTAAATAAAAATCTTTTCTAAGATCATTCATAAAGTTGACAAAGATATGAGTAGTTTTCGTTTTTTTTTTTTTTCTTTTTTTTTTGAAAATGAACGATAATGATAATGTATGCTGAAATCATTTGTACGAATATGTATTCACCTTTTGCTCGTATATATATAAACAAAAGTTATCCAAACAACATCGTAGATAATATCATGAAAATTGGATAATAACCAAGTCATTTCCATCACATGTTACTAAACACATTATATAATTTATACTTAAATATATATGCGTGTGTTTTCTGTACGTGCACACACACACACGCATATAAATACACACACACACACACACACACACCATATATATATATATATATATATATATATATATATATATATATATATATATATATATATATATATATACTATACTATACTAGCTGTACCAGGCCACACGTTGCTGTGGCTCAGTCTAGTTAAATGGAAAAGAAAGAACAGAGAAAGCTCCTTTCTCTTACTCTCTCTTTCTCTCTCCAACCATCACTGTCTCTTTCCCTCTTTCTTCTCACTAATACCAACTCTCTCTCTCTCTCTCTCTCTCTCTCTCTCTCTCTCTCTATCGATCCTTTCTCTTACTCTCTCTTTCTCTCTCAAACAATTACTGTCTCTTTCCCTCTTTCTTCTCACTAATACCAATTCTCTCTCTCTCTCTCTCTCTCTCTCTCTCTCTCTCTCTCTCTCTCTCTCCTCCCAAACACCAGCTCTTCTCTGACTCTGTCACTCTCTCGTTCTCTGTCTCTCTAACCCTCCCTGTTTTTTTTTTCTCTTTCTTCTCCCTAACGTCCCCTCTACTCTCTCTCACTTCCTCTCCCTTTCATTCTGTCTCTGTCAACCCCTTCTCAAACTCCACCCTCTTTGATGACATTGATATTTACCCTATAGTATTCTTTTCCAAATGATATGTCATATGTATACAGAAATTATGTATGATAAATTCGTAAAGTGACTAAGTCTACAGGCAAAATCACCCCCGTTTCACAGCCAGAACCAGCTCCGTTTCAGGGAATCCTTTCTCACCCCCACACCCTTCGGAGAGGGGGAGGTTGGATGAAAAAACACATATGTATTCGAATGCTATGTTGTGTCAAAATTTCAAAGTAATCAGTTCTTCACTGATTCAGAGATTTAAGATTTTGAACAAGCGAACATTTACTTTTTTTTATTTATATAGATATACATACATATATATATCGGGTGTTTCGAAATTAGAGTCCCCTCCCTCCACAAAACAAAATTGGAGAGTTATAAAGTTTTCTGCTATAGCGTATCTCCAAGTACATTATCTTAAGTTTCTATTAAGCTATTTTTCATTTTACGTTTCTTGTATTTTCAGACTGAGTGATGGAGTTAGATACAGCCATGGCTAACGACTCGGAGGAAATCAGATAGATTGACCGAATCCAGGCTATAACCTTCAGAGAGGCCAGGGATGTTAGCGCATCCTTCATTTCATGTTTCTGGATAGCTAATTACATTAAATGAGATGAATCCTGTGTTAAAAGAAACCGGAACAAAAATCCATATTATTGTCATCGCGAAAAGAGTGAGAATCTTGGAAGGCCTGAAGTCCTTTCTCAGGAGTCAAAAGGTATCATAGCTGAGGCAGTGGGTAGACCAAGAAAGTCCTTATTTAAATTGGCACTTGAACTAGAAACAAAAAGGGGAAAGGAGAGAAGTTATAGTGCTGTATATCGTGAGTTGAAAAAATCTGGTATCAAGCCATTTCATGTTATCAGCAAGCCCAACATCACTCAGCAACAGAGAGAAGACTGTGCATGGTTTTGTGGTTCATTTCTTATAGATTGGGATGTAGCTGACTTTCTCCATGCTGCCGCATCAGATGAATCCATTTACACAGTCAGGAAACCAAATCATAAAAATGACATCATTTGGGCTGCAAAGTTGGATGAGTGTTTGGTAATTTTTCTCTGTTGCACAGCCAAACGGTTAATGTGGATCATTAAAGAAAAAGAACAGTCATGGAATGGCGAATACTTCAGAGAAACTGTACTTACTGGTGGAGTATTTCCTTTCCTCAAAGATCCCGAAAATGTGTTATCTGTGGAAGTCATATTTTTGCATGATAAGGCACCATGTTTCAAGGCTCTTCAGACACAGGAACTGCTTTGAAACAGTGGTATCTATTTCTTCCCGTCAAGTGAATTTCCAGGTAGCTCCCCTGACCTTAATGTGTGTGTAAACATTGGTAGTATCTTAAAGGATCGTGTTGAAGCGCGCACATTGAGCTATGATGGTATACCAATCCTCGACGACCTGCAAAGAGAGGTGACAAAAGTGCTCAGGGAAATGGAGTTAAGTCTCAGCTTTTTTGTGATTTGCTGAAATCATACGCCTCAAGAAAGCAGGCTGTAGTACAGGCAGATGGAGGTCACACAAAATATTAAATACTCAGAGAGAAACTTGAATAAATACCAGTTCTGAATTACTTTTCTTTTTGTCCATATCAATTTTAGTTTTTTAGTTTATGCTGTAGAGGGGGCCTCTAATTTCGAAACACCCTGTATCTGTGTGTATATATATATATATATATATATCTATATATATATATATATATATATATATATATATATATATATATATGTTGCATATAGATTACAAGATTTTCCCCAATTTCTGCGCTTTCCAATCATAGCTCATTATTTGTAATTTCAAGAAAAACATCGTTTAGAAATCTGAACCTGCCGGTTGTCCATGTTGTAAAAACGCGCTTGATGAATAGATATCCCTAATCCCCAATTTGTGAGTCAATGAAGCGACTTTCTGAAACTATTCAGTTTATCTATCTCCATCCCTAGAAAGGTGACTGATGAATAGAAATCCCTAACTCCTTATTTCTTATTTGTAATGAAATAAATATAATTTCTGGAAATATCGGTTTTGTTTTTCTCCATCCCTAAAGGGGCGCTTGATGAATAAAATCAAGTTAAAGTATATAAAGCAGAAGAGTAACAAGATGACTGAATAACTGAAAAGGATTTTGGAAACAAGGAATTAAATGTATGAAAAATAATTCTTTTGAATGCAATTGTTTATTGGGAAATTTTACATAAAACTGCACGCAATGCATTGAAAATTATTTAAAAGATAAAATAGGATTCATACTAAGACGCCTAAGTTAATTAAATATTACGAAAAGGGACCAGACTATGACATTGGATCATTTTGTAAAAAGTGATGAAAAGCCAAGTGTGTTACACCGAGATTGAAATTTTCCTTAATATTTGAAAGGAATATTTGATTATATATTTAGAAATGAACTAAAAACGTCCAAATGAAACTAACAGTCGTCAATCTGCAGCAATTCTGTCAATGTTCTTCTTCATACAAGAACTCAAGCACAACTAATGCCTTGAAAAATAAAAGGCTATAATTTACAGAAAAAAGAGGATTTATTTTTCTCAAACAGATAGGATTTCACTTACTTAATAAATGGACGCATATCTAAAAACCCAATGCAATATGTGCGCAAAGGTTCAGTGAATCTACCTTGGACCATCATATGTCATAAGGTTACTCTTGAATAAAAAAAAAACTCATATATCATAAGGCAAATTACTTTTTTTTGAGTAAAAAAATCATAAGGCTACTCTTGAACAAAAAAAAAGCCAAAACTCATGTGACATACGGCTATTCTTGATTAAAATAAAATAAAAAACTCATGAGCCATAAGGATACTCTTGAATGAAAAAAACAAAAACTCATATGCCATAAGGCTACTCTTGAATGAAAAAAACAAAAACTCATATGCCATAAGGCTACTCTTGAATAAAAAAAAAAATCATATGCCATAAAGCTACTTTTGAATAAAAAAAACTCATAAGCCATAAGGCTACTCTTGAATAGAAAAAACAAAAACTCACATGCCATAAGGCTACTCTTAAATAAATAAAAAAAAAAAAAACTCATATGCCATAAGGCTACTCTTGAATTTAAAAAATATAAGAATTCATAAGCCATAAGGCTACTCTAAAATAAAAAAAACAAAAAGTCATATGCCGTAAGGTTACTCTTGAATTAAAAAAAAATATAAAAATTCATAAGCCATAAGGCTACTCTTAAATAAATAAATAAATAAAAAACTCATGCCATAAGGCTACCCTTGAATAAAAAAAACTCATATGCCATAAGGCTACTCTTGAATAAAAAAAAAATGAAGTTTTAATTGACATCCCTAGACAATTCCACTAGATATTTTATAACTGACTGAAACTACCATCACGTTGTAAAACGCTAGATGAACGAAAACAGCTTTAATTTAAGATAAAACGGCGTTGCAATATTGTTACTGTTCTTTTTTTTTAATGGAAGCCATTCTTTGCGAAAAGGTGCTCGTTAAGTTTCAAACTTTCTGAATTTCAATGAAGTTTTGAGGGAATTTATTCATTTTCATCATTTAAATTTGGTAATAAAATGAATTAAGTTGGCAGGACGCTCCATGGAAATAAAGGTCCTTTTAATCAAGGTCTCCTTTTCTCGAGAATAATATTTTACGATTAAATACTGCAAATCATTTATTAGAAAATTTTTTTGTTACCTAAAATATCCTAAAAAAAATAACAGCTTTAATAACATAAAAAAAAAAGTTTCATAATCTTTAAATAACATTTCATATTGCGCGTTCATCGACCCAAAAATTCTACATAAAAATATCATCTTTCTCTCTAACTCAATATTAAACAGGTAAAAAATGCGCCGAAAAAACCAACGGCTTACAATGCTGTTATGAAACTAAGCCACTGCCCATGAAACTATCAGCCACGGCCCCGATGGTGGCATGTGCTGTTGGCGCCGTAATTAAGATCAAAATTACCGAGGCTAGAGGGCTGCAATTTGGTATGTTTGATGATTATAGGGTGCATGAACAACATACCAATACGCAGCCTTCTATACTAGCATCTGTAGTTTTGAAGATCTGTTGGCGGAGAGAACAAATGCGGACGGATAAACAAATAACCGTCACAATAGTTTTCATTTACAGAAATTGAAAATAGCATCATGCCTGACTAGTACAATTCTAGGTCCACCTTTCATTTGCCCATTGTCTGCTTGCAGCTGAACAGTCACAAGTCCAATTGGAACGCTTCATTGATTAGCATAGAAAATACACTCTTGATGGTAAGAGCTATCCTCTCTTAGCAAAGCTTCCTATATAGTAGCAAACATTAGGGATAATATATATATATATATATATATATATATATTATATATTTATATATACATATATATATATATATTATATATAAATATATATATATATATATATACATATATATAATTTATATATATATGTATATATATATATATATATATAATATATTATATATATATATTATATATAATAGAGAGAGAGAGAGAGAGAGAGAGAGAGAGAGAGAGAGAGAGATATATATATATATATATATATATATATATATATATATATATATATATATATATATATATATATATATATATATATATATAATATATATATATATATATATTATATATATATATATATATATATATATATATATATATATATATATATATATATATATATATATATATATATATATATATATATATAATATATATATATATATATATATATTATATATAGTATATATATATATATATATATATATATATATATATATATATATATATATATATATATATATATATATATATATATATGGGCAAAGCTATGAAAGGTTTTACGCTGTTCCTTCCTTCCGTTTGAATATGTAAATGAAAACTTTATTTCTACCTTTATATGAAATGGCCATTATTACGACTTTGAAGATAAAATTGGTTTTCAGACCGTGAACCATTTAAATAAAAGTTCCAATTACGAGTGTAAATATCCCTGTCATTAGCGGCATTATTCAGTGGGCAATTGGACGGTGATGAAGATAAAACACTTTTTCGTGTTGTAAAACAAGATTTAGTTGCTAATTTCAACTCATGGCGACTGCCTTTCACAGGCTAAAAGCAATCTGTTCTGTTTTAATAGGATGAGATCGATTATTTGCAAATTGACGTACGCTTTTGTACTTGGATAAATCTTTTTGATTTGAAAAAATTGTATTTGATTTGCGGAATTTCAATTTGTATAAATAAAATTTTGCCCAGGATGAGTTTCACTGGAAATCCTCTCGTCTGTATTTTTACGTGAAGAGGTTTTAATATTATGGATAATTATATATATTCAGTGACCTAGGTCATTCATGATAATAGTACAGTCCACTTGGTCTCTGGGATGATCAAAATGTCCTATTCATGATTCTCTTAGTTTTCAGTTATCAAATAAACTTGAAATGAACGTATCTATCTCAAGTCCTCTTTCTATCTGTCTTTCTCACTCACATACACACAACCACACACAAAGCAACACATACATGCATAGAACCATTTATTTCCTTTATAACCTACATTTTGAGAAACAGAAAATGATCATGAAAAACATTTTGATTTTAGTAGTGCTTTTCCTTCCCCTGTTTTTCTAATGAACTCTATCGGCCGTAACTATATTTACTCAACATTACTGAATAAAAATATGCAATGTATTAAAACATATAAATTTAAAAGTTCGTCTTTCATTTCTTGCGTTTTTGTTTTGTCCGACGCATAAAATATTGTTTGCTGATGACGAATCAAATATTAAAAATACTTATTGTCGTCAGGACTGCCATACATATGGTATATAAAAATAAAACGCGATGTTTTCTAATTGGTTTTCTCAAATTTTATGGCATAATTTACGCAGTGAGGTATACCAATATAATTGTTAAAAACCGAAAGATAAATAATATGACTTGTTAAAACTAAAATCTTCGAGCCAATCTTCGACCCCGTCTAAGTAAAAATCTGATACCCTCATTAGGCAAAATTAAGGAATGTCAGATTGGGTTGTAGCCCTTAACGTTGCTCTTTAATGGACGGTCTTTAAAAGTCAAGTCCAAAGGGATTCTTCACGCAATGATCACCTCTGTAGCTCTTGCTACATTTCCAGAATTTTCAAACCTAGTAACTTTTACTGCTAACACAGATTAACAATACCTTTTTCTTCTGATTACATTCAAATATGCACATTCCCGACATTTCTGGATTATGCATTGCATTTTTTCTCTGTTTTCTATACAACCCAAAAGCCCACTTTCCCAGTGTTTTTCCCAATATCTGTAGGATATAAGGTATATGCAATGCCTCATTGACTTTGCTCTGTGGGCTTAAAGCATTCCATTAAATATTTCCTCTTTTTTTTTTTAACTCTTATGCACTTGATTTTTCACCTGTTTTAGGTTCATGGAAGTTTAAGGTGTGTGACAGAGATTATGAGAATGGGATGTCGTCTGATGATTATTTCATTTTGGAATAAGAATCGTTAAATAATGTGGAATCTTTCAACACTAGTGTTTCATACCGAAGTACACGGTGTGACATTGTCTACTTTTTTTATCATGTGATCTATATCCCATCATAGGGAATGGATCTTGGTTATATACACACACACACACACACCACACACATATATATATATAATATATATATATATATATATATATATATATATATATATATATATATATATATATATATATATATATATACACTATATATATATATATATATATATATATACATATATATATATATATATATATATATATATATATATATATATATATGTGTGTGTGTGTGTGTGTGTGTGTGTGTGTGTGTGTGTGTGTGTGATCCTCCAAGGTGTGGCTGCCTAAAAATTCGCTTATCCTGCCCTCAGGCGTTTCCTCGTTTCTGTAGAGTGAAATCGACCTTATTGCTAATCTTGTAATGTCAGTGTGGATATTAAGCCTACTTTGACTATGTTTTTCCTCTATACGATCAGTTGTGCCTGAGTAAAGGGTCGCACTAACCGAAAGTGCTTGGCTATCTCGCTTTTCATTTTTCCTTCGTGGCAAAAACCTTTATTATATATATAGAGGGTGCGGCAACATAACTTCCTTTTTTCCAAAAGGCAATAAAACAAGATGTATAAATCATAAAGGTTTTAATTTTGTTTCATAATGATAGTACATATTTAAAGTTTTGTTTCACAAAAGGGGACAAATCGGGGGAAAGGGCTGGCCACTCCAAATCGCCCCTTTCCGGAGCGCCTCATTTCAATAAGGGGCGACTTGGAGTGGCCAGCCGTTCCCCGATTTGTCCCCTTCTGATTATTATTTGTGAGGATATTGGAAATACGGTGTTTATGTCAACCGGCCGAGAAGCCTACCAGACTTGAAGACCAACATCCGAGAAGAAATTGCTAATATACCCGCTGATACGTTGGTGACGGTCATGGCAAATACCAGAAATCGGTTTATGCAGTATATGGACAATGGGGGACGTCACCTACCTGATATGATTTTCAAAACTGTGTGAAAATTTTTTTTAAATATGTACTATCATTATGAAACAAAATTAAAACCTTTCTGGTTTATACATATTGTTTTATTGCCTTTTGGAAAAAGGAAGTTATGTTGCCGCACCCTGTATATATATAAATAAAGGTTTTTGCCATGAAGGAAAAATGAAAAGCGAGATAGCCAAGCACTTTAGGTCTAGTGCGACCCTTTACTCAGGCACAACTGATCGTACAGAGGAAAAACATATTCAAAGTAGGCTTAATAGCCACACAGACATTACAAGATTAGCAATAAGGTCGATTTCACTCTAAAGAAACGAGGAAACGCCTGAGGGCAGGATAAGCGAATTTTTAGGCAGCCACACCCTGGAGGATCACACATGTGTTCAACAGATAATTCATCCAGAAAGCAATACATTTTGAAAAAAAAGGATATAAATATATCGAGCAAGAGAGAGAGAGAGAGAGAGAGAGAGAGAGAGAGAGAGAGAGAGAGAAATAATAACTATATACATGTGGGACTAATTAATGTAGTTCATTTATTTTAAGGTCCTTCATAAACATTTTACAAATATACGGGTCCAAATGGTACAATCCCAGACTAAGATTTAGGTTTTTTTTTATTAGTGATTTGTATAATTGCTGATTCCAGTAAATTTCTTGAAACATAATCATTAGATCTAGCAATTACAGAGGCATCGCCCCAGTTAATACAATGAGATTTTTCACGCAGATGGATAAACAGTGCATTTGAAGTCTGGGCTGTTCTAACTGAATACATATGCTGTCGCATACGTACACATAAATTTTTACTTGACTGTCCAACGTAAAAAGATGGGCAATCCTTACAAGGAATTTTGTAAATGATGTTATTTGTTACGGGACTATTCTTAATTAGCATATCTTTAATGGTATTGTTATAAGAGAACACTACATTAACATTAAACGATTTAAATATTGATTTTATGGTTTCAAATCCACATAAGTAAGGCAAGATAAGTACATTTTTAGGCATTTCTTTTTCATTACTAGCAACACTATAAAACTTTTTGTGAGCTTTTTGATAACATAAATCAGTTAT
>NC_061108.1:89895408-89902908 GCF_015104395.2 Macrobrachium nipponense
CCTTACTTGGCCTTGGCAGCAGCTGTTGTTGGGACGTTGTTGTCCAGATGCCGTTCGAAATACGGAGAGAAGTATAACGCAGGAATAGTCGTTTTGTTTATTATGGCTGCCTATTCACTGGTGAGGTTCCTCCTGACTACAGATGATGGAGCTGGACAGCCCAAGGAAAAGGAACTAAACGAGAGAATTGTGGCCTTGCGAGACACCATCCAGTGCCAGATAGAGCAGCAGGTGAACTTGGACAGGATAATTCTTCAGCTGTAACAGAGGCTCGACTACCATGAAGAGATTCAGAAGGCGGGCGGAAGGGAAGAATGCACTCGTGTGATTCAGATCACTTAGAAGGTGTTGCAACAGCAGGCCTGGCAAGAAAAAGCCTACTTGCTTGGAGCTGAGACGTTGTTTCTGAAGGAGAGCGATGAAGAGAAGAGGGAGAAACGGCAGCTGGAAGAAAAGATCCTCAAGATCACGAAAGAAAATCAGCAGCTGATGGACAACACAAAGGAAATTAGGCAGAGAAACTATGAGAGGCTAAGGGAACTGACAGCGCAGTTGGCAGAGGCAAACTGCCAGGTTAAGAGGCAAGAGAAACTCGTACGACAGAAGTAGAAAGACCTGCAGCTAAAGACCAAAGAAGCAGCGCAGATGGCGAGGCTCATCCAGGAACAAAACGATGCGACCGAAAAGCGCGAATCCGACAGGAAAGACCTCGAGCTCTGGTTCTAGCGCCTGCAGAAGGAAATGGAAGACTTCACAAAGGAAAAGCGTGGACTCCAGTGTGAAGTTCAGGCTGCGAAACTCATGAGGAATGAGCTGACAGGCCTTCTAGATGAACGAAATGGTCGCCTCAAGTCGCTGGAAAGGAAGTCCAGGGTGTACGGAACGACAAGGTGGAAGACGAGGATCAAAACCTGAGAGGAGCAAGGAGACATTGGACTTGGATCTGAAGAACGTCCAGGAGAAAGAGAGAAGTCGGGATGAGTGCAACTTTAAAGTACAGAAGCAGGTGTCCGTCTACAAGGAATGGCGGGATGAAGTCTATGGTGGCTTCACAAAGACGGATCAGATCATGTAAATTAAGGAGAAAGTTTGTTTTGAAACAACTTTGCCTTGTTAATTCTTAATGGATACTTATAATTTTTTTTCATTCCTCGAAGCTGCAGAAAAATAGCAAGAATCCACGAAATCCTAGGAAAGTCGGCTGAATCCAGAAGCCAGGGAAATCTATATGATTTGTGGGAGCTCCAGGAACAATAAAAGGATCAGTGACATATTCCCAACCTAAAGATAAGTTGTGGTATAGTGATCCCGGGATGGTGGGCAGGCCCGCCTCAGGTCCTGGGATGGCAGGCAGGCCGGCCTCAGGTCCTGGGATGGCAGGCAGGCCTGCCTCAGGTCCTGGGACAGCAGGCAGTCCTGCCTCAAGTCCTGGGACGGCGGGCAGGCCCACCTCAGGTCCAGGGATGGCGAGCAAGCCTGCCATGTGTCCTGATACAGCAGGCAGGTCCACCTCGGGTCCCGGGATGGCGGAAAGGCCTATCATGGACCCAGGACAGCGGGGAGGCCTGCCACAGGTCCCAAGATGACGGGAAGGGGGACCTGTAACTGGTCCCACAACGGCGGGGGGACCTGCAACAGGTCCTGGGACGGCGGGGAGAAACACCACGGGTCCCAGGATGGTGGGGGAGGCTGCCATGGATCCCGGAACAGCAGGGTGGCCCACCATGGGCCACGTGGGTGGCTGGGGGGCCTGCCACAGGTCCCAGGATGGCAGGGTGGCCGCCACGAGTCCTGGGACAGGGGGGACCGCCACAGGTCCCAGGATGGCAGGGAGGCCTGCCACAATGCCCGGGACAGGAGGCAGGCCCGCCACAGGTCCCAGGACGGCTGGCAACTCCGCCACAGAACCCAAGACAGTGGGCAGCCCCGCCATGGGTCCTAGGACACGGGTTGGGTCTGCTACAGGGCCCAGGACAACAGGCGAGCCCACTACAGGTCCCCCGGGACGATGGGTGGCCCGACACGGATCCTAGGTCGGCGGGGGCACGCCACAGGTCCCTGGACGGTTGGGGGCCCACCACGGGTCCTGGGATGGCGGGGGCCCACCATGGGTCCCCGAACAGCCCGCCACGAGTCCCGGGATGGCGAGGTGGCCCACCACGGGTCCTGGGACTGCGGGCGGGCTGCCACGGGTCCCAGTATAGTGGGCGGGCCTGCCATGGGTCCCAGCACGACGAGCAGGACCGCCACGGGTCCCAAGACAGCAGGCGGGCCCGCCACGGGTCCCGTGACGGCAGGCATCCCCACCACAGTTCCCAGGATAGCGGGCAGGCCCGCTACGGGTCCCGGGCCACCATCCTATAAAAACTGCTGACAATAATTTCATAAGAAGGGAGAACAGGCTATGTATGTACCCCTTTTCATGTTTCAGCCTTGTAGGGTAATAGTCCAGGTCATAGATATAGAGAGAAGAGTTTGGACATGGTATAACAGACAAAGCAGTCTGTGAAGTGCACTGCATGGCGCCATAGCTATGCAATAATTCTTATGTAAACAATAGCGCAACTCCTTCAATCTTATGGGAAACCCTATACTCTTTAAAACGTGTTTTCTCTGCTCTCCGTCAAGACTATCAAATGATTTATGCGCCATTTACAATATACAATCTGTACTGTATGCAGAAATGAAAATATTTGATTTTGCTGGTATACTTCTTCTACGGTTAAGCCATAAAGTTTCGTAGATATGGCAACTGCATTATGGTTATTTTCTCAGCGGTCTTTAATGAATGGTAAATTATCTTTGCAGCATTTACCAATGACAATGTGTATTACATGTAAAAATGATAATTTTAACTCTGTCTGCTGTAGTTTGTATACACTTGAGCAATATAATTGACCAATTTGTCGACGTTGTGTGCATTTCTTTCCATCATAAATTCACAATCCTGTTTTACTCTAGAGGCAGAAGTAAATATCGTTCAAATTCAGCAGATTCCTCTCCATACCAGGTTTGAGAACTTATTGATAATATGTAAATAAGGTAAAATACCGAATGGCCACCTGGCGACCACCTTAACGAAAATCGGACATTTTGGCATTAATTTGGCAATTGGGAGGAAACACTTAATTCGAGAGGAAATCAAAGGTCTTGAGCTAAAACCCCAAAACACTCCTTAACAAGTGAAATATGCCAAACCGGGGCCAAAACGCCAAAACCATCCCTTGCATCGACTGAGGATGGAACTTGACCAAAATCTATCCTGGGTTACAGGACGTGTTAAATTACTTTTTGGGGAAGGTGGTCACGCTACGGTAGAGGCCGGCCATTCGGTATTTTACCCTAACACTACCATAACATTCACTAACACTTAAAACTGCAGCAGGCCTGGATCTAGGCCTCATGATATTGCCTATGTGCATTGTTGTAGTACAAGTAGTAGGAAAAATTGTCAGGCATAACCATGGTTGTATGGAGTAATGGTAACCCTACACGCCAGTGACTTTCCAGATAGATTTCAGCACATTGAATAACTTTTATTCTATACAATTCGTCATTTGGAATAATATTTCACGAGCTGTAGGTACGTACCACGGATAAACAACACCCATGCTTTAATAACAAGCTTATTACAACATGCATTACGTATTTTATTAGATATAAAAGCAGAAGTGAAGTTGACTGCGACCTAACACACGTTTACTTGAGGTTATTTCAGCAGTCATAAAGATTCTTATGAATGAAAATAGGTCTCTTATTTTTTTTGTTTACTTTTTCCTGTACTTGACACAGTTGATGACCCAGCATTAAGTACCAGAAGTTGCTTTTTTCCGCTGGTTTCCGCAGTTGATACAGATGCCACCTCTGACAGCGAACGCATAACAATAGCTCCTTACGTGCACGCGATCGTCGCTTGTCTGTCCAATCTCTCCCCTCTATATCTATGGTCCGGGTCATCATCGTCGTACGCTTAACCATCTAGTTATCCTCCAAGCAGAGTCTATTCACCATCGTATCTACCTTTAACAGAAATCTGGAAGTGAACGTAAGATTTCTGAACACTGGCTTTCAGCTTGATTTCGTTTTTTCGGTAAGAGCTGACATCATTGCTATTTCTTGTGATAATTTGAAAGTGACATTCATTCTAGTTATGAAGAAAGATGATAGAATGGTATAATGATTCGCTTGTGTGTGTAAGCGTGCGTGTGTGTTTGTACTTGTGTGTGCATACTTGTTTCAAACGAACCGGTCTGCAGGCATTCAATTGAAGAATGATTTGGATAGGTGGACATATGTTAACAATTGTAAATCGTTTATGAAAATGATTTTGAAAAATTGACCATCACAACACAAGTCGCTGATGAAACACACACTCTCTCTCTCTCTCTCTCTCTCTCTCTCTCTCTCTCTCTCTCTCTCTCTCTCTCTCTCTCTCTCTGATTAGCGATCTTTTCATTCTGTATTCCCCATTACCTTCTGTTATGGCTTGTTTCCCATGAATGGCAGAATATTCTTTGGAAACTCGAATTTCCAGTCAATATACCCTGTGGTGGGCTTGTTCCATATGGATAGGGTCATCTTCTGAACAATAACAATAATAATAATAAAAACTTTGAGACTTCAACGGTCCCCTAGAAAGGCAAAAAAGGCTAAAATAGAACAGACGATAAACAAGTTCACGAAATCATAAGAAACAGAAAACTTCTTAATTGTATCTGACATCCGGTGTCTACACATCCTGAAGAAACAAGTCGCCAACGTGTCAGTGAATTATTATTACCCAATAATTTTCGTTACTCATTGGCATAATGACTGTTGACGGACGTGCGAATTCTTAGGGGTAGTTAGGATGGGCAACCAGAGGTCCTGTTCTTGACCATGCACGAAAAAAATAAGAAAAAAGGTAGAAAGGAATAGGGGTTGATAACCTCCCCTTTTTATGTATGTCTATTATTATTATTTTTTTTTTTTTTTTTGCTCTAGCACAGTCCTCTAATTCGACTGGGTGGTATTTATAGTGTGGGGTTCCGGGTTGCATCCTGCCTCCTTAGGAATCCATCACTTTTCTTACTGTGCGCCGTTTCTGGGATCACACTCTTCTGCATGAGTCCTGGAGCTACTTCAGCCTCTAGTTTTTCCAGATTCCTTTTCAGGGATCTTGGGATCGTGCTAGTGTTCCCCTATGATTATGGGTACAATTTCCACTGGCATATCCACCATATCCTTCTTATTTCTATTTTCAGGTCTTGATACTTATCCTTTTTTTCCTTTCTTTCTCTCACTCTGGTCCTATGGTATTGCGACATCAATGATGATAGTTTTCTTCTTGATTTTGTCAATCAACGTCACGTCTGGTCTATTTGCACGTATCACCCTATCTGTTCTGATACCATAGTCCCAGAGGATCTTTGCCTGATCGTTTTCTATCACACATTCAAGTTGGTGTTCGTACCACTTATTACTGCAAGGTAGCTGGTGTTTCTTGCACAGGCTCCAGTGGAGGACTTTTGCTACTGAATCATGACTCTTTTTGTACTGGTTCCGCTATGCGGTTTATGGTTTCATTTTTCGTATTGCACTTCCTACATATGGAAGAGATGTTATTTCCATCTATCGTTCTTTGGACATATTTGGTTCTAGGGCCTGATCTTGTGCCGCTGTTATCATTCCTTCTGTTTCCTTCTTGGGACTCTCCCTCATAGCTATTGGCCACGTGTCATCGCTGGCTAGTTCTTTAGTCTTTCTCATGTACTGTCCGTGCATTGGTTTTGTTATGCATTCCTCTGTTCTGCTTGTCTTTTCTCCTGTCTCTGTATATTTGTGGGTCTTCGTCTACTTTTATCAGTCCTTCTTCCCATGCACTCTTGAGCCACTCGTCTTCATTGGTCTTCATATATTGCCCCAGTGCTCAGTGTATTATTATTATTATTATTATTTTTTTTTTTTTTTTTTTTTTTTTTTGCTCTATCACAGTCTCCATTCGACTGGGTGTATTTATAGTGCGGGTTCCGGGTTGCATCCTGCCTCCTTAGAGTCCATCACTTTTCTTACTATGTGTGCCGTTTTCTAGGATCACTACTTTTGCATGAACTGGACGCTACTTCAGCTCTAGTTTTTCTAGATTCCTTTTCAGGGATCTTGGGATCGTGCCTAGTGCTCCTATGATTATGGGTACGATTTCCACTGGCATATCCCATATCCTTGCTTATTTCTATTTTCAGATCTTGAATACTTATCAATTTTTTCCCCCTCTCTTTCTCTTCAACTCTGGTGTCCATGGTATTGCGACATCAATGAGTGATACTTTCTTCTTGACTTTGTCAGTCAACGTCACGTCTGGTCTATTTGCACGTATCACCCTATCCGTTCTGATACCATAGTCCCAGAGGAATCTTTTGCCTGATCGTTTTTCTCACTCCCTCAGGTTGGTGCTCGTACCACTTAGTTACTGCAAGGTAGCTGATGTTCTTGCACAGCTCCAGTGGAGGCTTTTGCACTGAATCATGCTCTTTTTGTACTGGTTCTGTGCAAGTGCCGGGACATTCACTTGCTATGTGGTTTATGGTTTCATTTTTCGTATTGCACTTCCTACATAGGGAGAGATGTTTTATTTCCGTCTATCGTACTTTGAACATATCTGGTTCTTAGGCCTGATCTTGTGCCGCTGTTATCATTCCTTCAGTTTCCTTCTTTAGCTCTCCCCTCTGTAGCCATTGCCAAATTGTCATCGCTGGCTATTTTCTTTAGTCTGTCTCATGTATTGTCCCCGTGCATTGTTTGTTGCAGTCCTGTGTTCTTTCGTCTTTCTCCTGTCTCTGTATATTTCTGGGTCTTCGTCTAACTTTTATTAGTCCTTCGTTCCCATGCATCTTTAGCCACTCGTCTTCACTGGTTTTTTCAGATATTGCCCAGTGCTCTGTTTTCAATGTTGACGCAGGTCCTCTATACTTAGTAGTCCTCTCCCTCCTTCCTTTCGTGTTATGTATAGTCTGTCCGTATTTGCTCTTGGGTGTAGTGCTTTGGGGTTTATTGTCATTTGTTTCCTGTTTTCTGATCTATGCTGCGGAGTTCTGCCTTCGTCCATTCACTATTCCTGCGCTAGTCTGATTACTGGCACTGCCCATGTGTTTATGGCTTTTATCATATTTCCGCCGTTGAGTTTTTGACTTGAGTATCGCCTTGAGTCTCTGCATATATTCTTTCCTGATCGTGTCCTTCATCTCTTGGTGTTTTATCTCCTCCTTCCATTATTCCCAGGTATTTGTATCCTGTCTCATCTATGTGTTTGATGTTGCTTCCCATCTGGTAGCTTTATCCTTCAGTTCTCGTTACTTTGCCCCTTTTTTTTTATGTTGACTAAGGCGCATTTTTCTATTCCAACTCCATTCTGATGTCCCCAGATACAATCCTTCAGTCTGGATTCGGGTATCTATTTCCTTGATGCTCTTACCATACAGCTTGATGTCGTCCATGAACATCAGATGTTGATTTTTGTTGCCT
>NC_061108.1:89912908-89942908 GCF_015104395.2 Macrobrachium nipponense
CATAATCAAGTATGAACACTGCCGGTTTGCGACACACTTGGATACACTCACATACACACACACAGACAAATATAAACTCGCCATGAAGCTACTAATTCCACTAATCCATTCCTATCACATGCCGGGGGTGGGAGGAAGTGTCGGGATAAGTTGTCATTTAATCATATTTGCTCACAGCTTTTTTGCTCGAGAAAAAAATTGTGGGAAATCATCGATAATTATAGTCGGTTTTATTGTATCTGTCCGATCAAGGGTAAAGGTACGAACATACCCATGGGCAGCACTTGAGTGACTGATATTGAGCGTTTCCGAAATCGCTGGCACATTGTGATAAATATTAAAATATTTTTCAAAAAACGCATTTGAATGTTTATAGACAAAGAACCCCCGCCCGCCCCCCATCGGATATAATTCATAAACATATCGACTTTATTCATAACACATAATATAATATGTGTATACCAACACCAGCACGCGAATGATTAGGTTGTATTTAACATCCTACTCAGATCAAACGCAAACGACCGATGAGCTTTCAGCCATCGTAATTGATCTTACTAGTGTTGCCCAGACCACTTTTAGACTTATGCCCAAACGTATACAAATCACAATATTTTCTTGTCATTCAGATTTTAATCTACGTGCAGTTTCATTGCATGTGTATGGAAGTTACTTTATGATGATACCAAATATTGTTTAATTCTAAAACGTGAAGCGCGAACCAATGAAGCTAGGCCAATGCTACTGATTCTCCAGGTGTTTTATTCATTCCATTTCAGTCAGAAATTATCGCTCTTTTTATTGTAACCCTTATTTTGTTTCTATCTAATTATCGTTCCATTGCCCAACAATAAAAAAATGCATGCTTAGGGTAACCATTTATATGTGTTATCAAGACATGATGATGGGAACCGAATAAAATTTAAACTTGTGCTGGATAAATTATTTAGCAAAATACTCCCAAAAGTACCCATGAACTGAGCTAATAAAATTATTTGTATGGTCAAGAAACAATTACGTATATAAATAATATCCCAACAGAGTAGTGGTTTTTTCATTCACTTCCCCACGTCCCAGACATCCTCCTAGACAACGCTGTTCCTTGCTTATTTCGAATATTAACCTACTCATGCAATTTGCATGCAAGAAATTATTAAAATACCTCTTACTCGCACTCGCATACCCATGTGTCTTTTTATGTCCCTATACAGTGAGATGAAACAAAATTATTTAAGTAAAGTTCATCGTTCGTTTGCATTCAACCTGAGTAGACTGTCAAAAGCTCGTCATTCAAGATAAGTCCTCTGTCTACTGACTACTCGTAGTGCCTACCGGGTAAGCAATATGTTCTATCGATATCGTTTCCGCGATCATCAGTATCAGGTTTGTATTTTCTTCTCCAATTACTATTGTTTCTTGTATCGATGAAATTAAAGATACCCACCGTAAACATCCAGAAGTCATGGGATTAGGGACCAGGTAGATTTGTAGTTGTACCCCTCACCTGAAGACGGTGAAATTGACACCGAAAGACGTACTTATCGTGGGCTTCAATAACATAAAAAAATGCGCCGAAATTTCTTCGGCGCAATCGAGTTTTCTATACTTCGTATAATCAAAACCAACAAAAATAGATCTTTCTTTCTGTGGTCTCGGTATAATGTTGTATGAGCCGCAGCGAATGAAACTTAACCACGGCCCTCTAGGTGGCCTGGCCTACATCGTTGCCAGACGCACGATTATGGCTAACTGTATCCTTAAATACAATAAAAACTGCTGAGGCTAGATAGCTGCTTTTAGGCATGTTTGATGACTGGAGGGTGGATGGTCAACAAACCAATTTGCAGCCCTCTAGCCTAAGTAGTTTTTAAGATCTGAGAGTGGACAGAAAAAGCTGCGGACGGACAGACTTTGGATAATGAAGCAGAGAGTGAGAGAGAGAGAGAGAGAATTATTTTGTACATCATAAGAAAACATAAGGATATCACAACTTGTTTTGGCATTTCTTAATCATAAATGGCATATAGTACATGAGGAAGGGGTTCAATTTTCATATATGGGTTGGATGTTTATTATTATTATTATTATTATTATTATTATTATTATTATTATTATTATTTCATGTCAACTCCAAGCTAAGTTATAATGAATGTTTGATTCGCAGAAAAGACTTACTTAAATCTGGTCATGCACCACTAAATATCACTGATATGATTATCGACTTGAATAGAAATATTAATTGTCATAAAATGCAAAAATATTTTTTTTTTTCTAAAATTTATTAATAACATGATTAGAGAATGAAGCTAAAGTTGAAACACAAGCAGCAAACTTTAATCAAACAAATACTTTCAGAGGTGAAAGATAGTTTATAATCCACCATACATGTTTTAGAACAGGGTACGTTAGCCGCGCACGTCTCATTTATTCATACTGCATCATTTTAACGGGCGGTGGTCTGCAGGTACATTGAACACGTGATGAAATATTCGCGAGGAAATGGATGCAAGCAGATTACACATTCATCATGCTGATCATTAGTTCCTATTCATCAGGATGTTACTGAAACTATCTGATCAGATATATTCATCTGATAACAATATGATAAATGAGAAAAAAATTACTCAGTTCAAAATGAATGAGATCGTTGAGAAATTTCTTATTAAAAAATGTTGAGTTTCCTTAAATTTAATTGATGGATAACTAATACCACGTGACTATCATGACTTGGTGAGACGTCCTTTTTTTTTTTTTTTTTTTTTTTTGAGGAGGTTACTATGTATTATCTGCCGACTGTGACCCAGAATTAGTCAAATTAATTCTCTAACTACTTCCTGGGAGCATGATTAATGGTTAAAAGATCTTCGTGGTCAATTAAGGGAACCATAATTCCAAACATTAAATTTGGAATAAACAGCAATTTTATCAAATAGTACGAAAATTAAACTGGTGTGCATTAAATATGAAATCAACAGTTCAACCATAAATTAATGGCGTGTGTTGAATAAGTAATTCGTTGTTCTTTACAACAAAATCACTGAAAATGTCACTTTGTTTGCAATATATGTAATCTGTCAGACCATTCATGCTCTCTAACATTCTTTGTTCCCGTGTTCCTTGTGTTTTCGACAAAAAGTCATCAATTTACTACAGTATATGTACGAAGCACTCATTGATTGGCACAAAATAGTAAGATACTATCTTCATATTTTCTAATGCCTTCCATTATTTTATCAGTCATATACTGAATTATTAAATCTAATTTCATGCCAGTACAACTGTGCTGCATGAATCTCCAAAAAATAATTCCATTTCCAGAACATTTAGGAAATGTGTGCATGCCAATATACCACAGGGAAACTGAAACACAGGGTATATTTCCTTGCCTGTTTAGCCTTTACTTTTCTAAGGAATCTTCAACACGACTGATAGATAGTTTAAGAGATTTACCATAATTGTACCAGAGTATAAGCGAACATACAGACGGTTGAAACGCATAAATTAACATGTGATCAATGAGAAAAAAGTGGGAGTAGTAGTAACTTCGCTCGTGTCTGTTTACAGATTTTCCTTACTTATGCTGTAAGACTCACAGCTTCGCTCACGTCCCATACAAACTGCCCTCCTTAAAATCGACATATTTTACATAGATCTTTTGAAATGAATCCATAAGTTCAGATAATCCTTGGCTGACATATCTACTCTTATAAGAGCTTTATCTTACAAATATAAAAATCTTTGTTTAGCCTTTCCATTTCCCTGAATGATTATTTTCACTAACATGAACGAAAATTGCACGATTCCCTCGTGTATATTTTATATATTCATTTTCTATACTGCTCTATGCCCGACTACAATAATTTTCAGTTTGACTACTGTAAAGATTGTCACATGACTAACATGGGATTAGATAAACATATCCCTTGGTGTTGTCACGGGAGTGTTTTATAAGTGATCGTCTCATTATATTATTGTTCCTAAATGCTAAAGATCATCGTAGGAGGGCTACTGTCGTCATCTCTGGCTCCCCTAGAATAAGTGTCAGTCGGCCCAGAGTCAATGTATATAGGGTCTGCTCAACTCGGCAGTGGGGGCGGAGCTAATACTGTGACGTCACAAGAGTAACAGTTTCCGTGCGTTTCCATTGAATTATTTAAAGAAGCTTTAGTTTTTATACATTTAATCCATATCGCATGGTGTTTTTGATAAAATCTTGATAAAATCTGTAAAGAGGTCAAATGATTGATGTTTTCTAATACCAATTCAAAGTATATAGGGTCTGCTCAACTTGGCAGTGGGGGCGGAGCTAATACTGTGACGTCACAAGAGTAACACTTTCTGCTTCTCCATTGAATTACTTAAAGAACCCATAGTTTTTATATACATTTAATCCATATCGCATGGTGTTTTTCATAAAATCTGTAGAGAGGTCACATGTTTGATTTTTTTTAATACCCATTCTCTCATTTAGTCACCAAGCCTTGTTTTATTACACATAAAATATACCAGTTTGAACACACATAGCTACTCCAGGTTTCTTCATATGTTTATTCTTTACTTATTTATTTACTTACTTATATACTGGTTTGCTGTATTCTCTTCAAGTCCATTTTTTATAACATGACAACTCTCTCTCTCTCTCTCTCTCTTTCAGGTAGTAATAGTATCAAGATTTTACATAATTATTAAGAAATGTATTTAGTTCTGTCCCTGTGCTCATACCTCACTTTGAAAAGCAACTCTTTTTTATGCTAAAGGTTAGAATGGTAGATTAATTATATTTTCCAAATCTTCTTAAGAATACTTATTGTTATGCAATAAATACAAAGAAAATGTGGATACAGGCAGTGTAAAAAATGGCAGTTGTATTTGCACGACTTGACCACAAAAAAAAAACAATATCAAAAGTATAAGAATTACATCATATACGATACAAGGTATTAAATGAATAAATGATGAAGAAACTGTTACAGGTAACACATATCCACCAAATTTCTCATTAACACTTCATATCACATAAATATACTTCCGAACACATAAGTTTACATATAACACAAACTGTATACATATAGGTATTAATTATGCATGCCTCAAACGATTATAATATTTCCGGAAAAAGTACAAAAAGGTATTCGTCAGTCTGGCTGGATGTATCTGATGACGTTTCACAAGGGGCGGGGCTAGATTCCAGATCTCCCAGGAACGCTTAATTTTTTTTTTTATTTTTGCGTGCATAGATAATTTTTTCTGTGCGCTATTATGGGTTTGAAAAAAAAATGTAATTGTAATGTGGTATATACAATTGAAAGGGCATTCTTTGTACTTTTACATGGTATATGGCAAAATGTAATATGATGAAAAATTATGTCAGAAAAATGTGGTAAATTTTTACATAATATTTAAACATTTTGGTCCGTCTTTGACCTAGAATTCCTCGAAAATTTCTTGGAACACCTTTCAATTTTATTTATGCATTATATAGTAAATTGTATCAGCTTTCTAATCCATTCTTCAGTTTCTTTCTATCATCATTCCTTAGTCAGATACGCTACGAAACGTGAAAGTATGTAGGTTGACGGATGAAGTAATTGCACATTTTTTGTTTGCGTAAATCATTTTTTCTGTGTGCGCTTGTGGGATTGAAAGTAATCGTAATTCCAATGCGCCATACATCATTTGGAAGAGTATTTTTTGTACTTTAACGTAGTATACGGCAACATGCAATAAAAGGAAAAGTTATATTAAAAAACGCCATCGCAAAAATAGTCATATGAAAATGTTATCGTAAATATAGTTTCATAAAGATATGGTCCTTTTGTAACTGATGACGTTTCACAAAGGGCGGGGATAGGTTTTAGTACCACCTCGTGAGCAGACCCGATATACTTTGACTCTGAGTCGGCCCAGCTTCCATGAAACTCCTTGAGGTTGATTCCATAAATTATGCAATAGGTGTCTAAAACTTATGTATAGATTTTACACAAGTGCAGTGAAGAATGTGCTATCAAATAAAAAGAAATGGCTAGCTGGGCATAACATCTTAGTACGGAATCGAAATTCAAGTATCACCCTTGTTACATAACAGAAGACCGTGTTCAATTCCATTGAAATGAATGTTATGGACGAATTAGACTCTTGGGTATTAAATGAGTTATAAATAACTGGAAGAGAGAGAGAGAGAGAGAGAGAGAGAGAGAGGATAAGCATAAAGTTCACTTTATCGTATATCATCACATCATATTAAAGAATGTGAGGACGTTATTAAAGTTTAGATACTCAAAGATTGATAGGCAAAGAGGGCTGGAGTGTGGTAACTATAATGTTACGTAAAATAGGCATCTTTCACTAAGAAAGAGCAAAAAAGTATAGAGGACCTAATTCTTTGCCGAGTTTCCTTCGTTATCAGAAAACTGGACATTTCAGGACCATTACGAGGGAAGCGAAAAGAGAAGGAATCTGTTGTAGTGCATAGTAATGGAGACAGTGATGCTATGGAACAATATATTGTTTATTTGTAAGATTTGTATAAGTTAGTTAATGAATAAAGGCAACCTAACACTTCCTAATGAATGGTTAAGCTTATGTATGTACATATATATATATATATATATATATATATATATATATATATATTATATATATATATATATATATATATATATATATATATATATATATCTATATATATATATATATATATATATATATATATATATAAATATATATATATATATATATATATATATATATATATATATATATATATATACATACATACGACCTATAAAATAATGCAGCGTTGAAGCCAGCTGCTCTTAATTACGAGATGGGCGAGTGCGCCCTATAATCCGTAGATGGCATTCCAGCATTTTCCAGAGAGTAATGGAATTCGTGTCCAAGTATACTTATTCTTCACACATATGTGATAGGTGAATATGTGATAGGTGGATGTTGCAAATTTCTGCAGTTCTCGGTTGGTTGTTAGTTTCTCTTGTCATTTTAGATTTACCTAATATTCAGTTCATTAAGCTAGTATGATAGCTATATTATATTCCAGTTTGCTCTTCTGCAGTTCTGAATGTTGTCAGATGCTTTCAGTCTTATTTTGGTAGTAAAGGAAAGAAGGCGAGAAACGTTACATAGTACATGCGTTTTATAAATTACCAGTAAACATTTCTTGTGATCGGGATCTTTTTGGAAAATAAGGTAACGCGGTGTCTGCCATGTGTATCTTCCAACCTTTGGATCAAAGATAAAAACATACATCCCCCTCCACTTCCACCAGACTGGGAAACTCACTTTTCATTCCTATGGGTAAATTTCGTCTGGTCACTGTAGCTAATGCGCTTTCGGTTGCCCCTTATGTATTCCTTGAAAAAAGTGTTAATTTTATCAACATTAGCCACATGGCAAAATTAACCATTTCTCCTTGAATTCTTGTAGCTCAGAGAATGTAAATGACGTCATGAGGTGAGGATACAAGAGTCCTCCAACAACAGGGACTAATGAAATATAATATTAATACTTCTGCTTTTTAATGCTGCCGAATTAATCATTTGAGGTATACCGTCCACCCCCGTTGAAAACCCCGAATAAAAATTAGGAATCATTCGACAATCATTTTTGTCACTCAATCCTTATTGGGATGCTCGTCTTGTATCTTGTTATAACATTAAAGACTGATTCAATGCAAATCATAGTTTATATTTTTTTTCATCAGCGGCATTAGTTTTTGCAGTGGTTGTGTACCAAGTCCCATTGCGCTCATGCATATGCAAAATGAATACGAAACGTTTTATTATTTTGTTCCAATCACTCTTTCAGTTTTCATTTTATTAGAATAATCTCTCGTTCAGTTGGATTTCACCAAAATAACACATGTTATGCCCTAAACGGATTTATGATAAATTTCCCATCCAAATCTACTCCCAAAAAATGTAACCATTATGATGAATTTTTACACCGCATTTTCCTTCTGCCCAGCATACTGTGTGAATATATATACACACACACACACACACACCACACACACACACACATATATATATATATATATATATATATATATATATATATATATATATAATACATCTAATAAAAGGAGCCCATAAAAACACGAAAATATAGAGAGAAAAGTACTATATTTCAGAGACTGCTGTCTCTCTTCAGCTATATTCATATACTTGAAGAGAGAGACAGCAGTCTCTGAAATATAGTACGTTTCTTTCTATATTTTGGTGTTTTTATGGGCTCCTTTTATTAGACGAAATTCTGTTGTAACAGAACATTTTTACCAGTCATATATATACATATATATATATATGTGTGTATATGTAAATATATAGAAATTATGTTTAAAAAGTATTTATCTTAATAATAGATCATTGATAACAGAAATAAATAATTATTTAGATTCTGAAAAAATAGAAAGACTTCAAGCAGTTAAGATTGTCACATAACACACGAGATCTTTCTTAGTATTTTCTTGTTAGACTAATGTGAGTAATGATTCGTTTAGAAGGATTAGCTTATCATATTCCTCCACTTGAACGGAAGTGTTACAATGATATTACTGAGGAGACAGTCACTACTTGTTTTTCCTGTGGAGAATATCAAAATGTAGTCATTGTTTTCATATTTCGTATTTGAAAGGGCTATAAAATTATGTCTAATGCTTACCTCTACTTCTTTTGTTGTTCAAAATATGCGCACGCTGTTGTGGAAAAACACTGTCATTTAATTTCTGAATGTTCTTTTCAGGAACAAAATAGTAAATGATAAAGATTTCAATAACATCTAGTAAACTGGTATGAAACTTGACTATTGTACTCTCATTATCTCAAACCATTATCTCAACAGATGTGCTGCAGTTTTCCTGCCATTTGCTACTTGCTCTACTATTTGTTACCAAAACAAGGAGGAAAGACATCAGACATAACATATAAATTGTCTTCAATCAACTGATACGAAACACACCTGCTGGGAAAAATAAAGAGACAGAAAGACGGGCAAACCTCGAGAGAGAGAGAGAGAGAGAGAGAGAGAGAGAGAGAGAGAGAGAGACTGGGTGACTTTTTCGGTTTACAATTTTTCTTTCGAATTCAAACATTGTCCCACACTGATGCAGATGGTGTGCTGCTGAAGAGGCCAAAGCCTTTTAGGGACAGAGGCCCGCCACCTCCGTTAATTGCTGCCCTCTCCCGAGAAAAATCTGAAATTCTTCTCGAATTTTTTCTTTGAGACTACGACACTGATGATTTCTTTGTCTGAAACTTTTTCCCTCTCTCTCTCTCTCTCTCTCTCTCTCTCTCTCTCTCTCTCTCTCTCTCTCTCTCTCTCTCTTCCTCCGTAGCCCTATTGCAGAATTTCATTCATAAACCTTACATGGTTTTTAATTGCATTCTATACGCAGTTTTTCTCATTCAATCATTCTAAAATTTGTCTTCGAAATTTCAACACTATGATTTCTTTGTCTCAAACTCTCTCTCTCTCTCTCTCTCTCTCTCTCTCTCTCTCTCTCTCTCTCTCTCTCTCTATTCCTTATTTCAGAATTTCATACATAAACCATACATGATTTTTCATCGTATTACTGTGGGAAGTTATTCTCATTCATTTTGTATTAAGAAATAACCTACGAAATATTTGTAAGCCGACTATTCATGATTTGTCAATCATTTAGTCATACCTGATGAGGGAAGAACGATGATGCATTTAAAGGAGCATGGAAACTTCCCATTTCTTCCTATATGTTATATAAAAAGAAGAATTAATAGTATATTTAAGACACCGATGTAATGTGAGATGCTGTGACATTTCTTAGAATGTAGGGGTCATCAGTTTAGCTTCTCCTTGGAGACAGTGCCCGAAGTGACAAGCTTAAATTCTGATATATCCTTCTGGGGTGGCGCAATGTCAAAGTTGCTGTCTAAGCAGATCAGTGCCACGTCCTGTCTCTTTGCATGGGCGGTTTGGGCAGTTGCAGAGGTGCCTTCTGAAACTGGTTAGAGGCAGTTACTTGGGAGTGAACAATGTGTGTGAGTTCGTGCGTGTATAAGTTTCATCCCTACATAATGAGTAAATAAGATTACCAAGGTGGGAGATCGCTACAGAGTCGGCAGAGCCAAGATGGCCTCTGCAAAAGTATTTTTGGTGAAGTGTGTGTGAATATTGTGTTGAATGGGTAAGCATACTTATTCTTTAGCCAAAGGTGTGGCTTGATTGTATTTTGAATATTTATTTCAAAGATGTTCTATTTCCTTTGACCTTTTGATTTGATTTATGATCTTTGCTTATTGATATGTTCTCCTGTCTTTTTATAGGCGGTTCTGAGATAAAGGGGAACTGAATATGGTGACTTAATTAGAAATGGGAACTTGACTAATGTTCCATGGTGTACTGACTATGTTGACTATGCCTAATGTTATGACTAAACTAATGTTAGTTATTTGATTAATTATCGAGGGTTATCTGAGTTATTTGGACTTTGAGTTCAACATTTCATTTAATCATTTTGTTGAGAAGCTGAGTTTATTTAGCTAATACTTTGCTCTTAAATAAATGTATTTTTGTAAGTTCACGAGTCTGATTTGATTGCCTTAGATAATGTAGAGAGAGGGATGGAGAGAGAGAAGAGAGAGAGAGAGAGAGATTTGTTGGAGGTAGAGAGAGCGAGATGTTTGTGGGAGAGAGAGAGAGAGATGTTGTGGAGAGAGAGAGAGAGAGATGTTGTGAGAGAGAGAGAGAGAGAGAGAGGAGAGAGAGAGAGAGAGAGATGCCAGTGCCTTAGACGCATGACCCTTTTACGAAGTACCGTGATTAGGATCTCGGTAAAATATATTTTGAAAACAGCTGGACATTTTGCTATCTATAAAGATATAAGGAAGTAAAAAGGAGTCACACTATGGAAAATAAGTAATGAAGTTATTGAAATATTATCAAAGGAAAAGTATAAATGCCATTATTCTTAATCTTGCACCTACTAGTACTGAAACACTTAGATAAAAGAATTTTTTAAGGATATTTACGGGCAACGGTAGTAGCATGGCTTCTTCAATTCTCTCAACTGCCTAAATGCCTGATGATTTGATAACCAGCTTATTTATTTATTTCGTGTTTCTAGAAAGTAATATTGCAATTCCTATCCTTCGGAGTTCCTATTAAATGCACAGCTCGATTCAATGTTACTGGAATGAGAAGGAATCGTCGGAAATTACCTTTCGGAATGAAAATTAAGTGAGAAGATATCCCAAGGAAACAGTAGAAGAAGTAATGAAAATGAAAGATTTAATTAAACTAGAGCTTCTTCATGTATACGTGCACATGTATCTGTTAATTTTTCATGGTGATTTTGTTACGATCAAATAATTTGTGTAGTCAATAAGAAATTCGCTCTTGGTCTGCACTGCTTAACTAAACCCTCAAGTACAACGGTTATAGGTGACATTTCGTTGATTTTTATCAAAAGGTCGCCTCATAAAATCATGTCAATAGGAACACAACATCATCTGACAGTCTGCTACAGGAGCAAAATAGCTTTCCAACTTTCTGCCATGCAGCCTAAAAAGATTTCCGGCTCTCTTATAATAAAAGTTAAGACAAGGAACCCTCCATCTCCAGAATACCATGAATTATTCATCTCATATCGCTGGTAAGGAATCTGAATGACCTTTTGGATTTAAGTAAGTCGTCGAAACAACGATCGGAAGACACACTAGTGTTTGTGTCACATCCCTAAGTAACTAGGTAAGGGGGTGTAGATATTTGGTCCTCAAAGATTTTAGTGCAAAGGTCTCAAGTGCTAAATTAGATTACACCGTCGAATTGGACCTTGATGCTCTCTCTCTCTCTCTCTCTCTCTCTCTCTCTCTCTCTCTCTCTCTCTCTCTCTCTCTCTGATTTTCGTTCTATATGGTTAATATCCAAATTTTTAACCTATTGCTTCTTAGAATTTCTCTGCGTGCTATTTTGCCATGTCATTTTCCTTTACTTTCTCTCCGTATTTATTTATTATAAAAATATTTACACGAAGCCGATAACGGTTCATTGGTACTTCTTTATAAGAAATATTTATTTTGAAATATTATGAATTACAAAACTCGGTTATATTCAAGTATCGCACTCCAGGTCATGGGGGAGTTTGATGGTATTACTTTAACCTTAAGAATTTTATCTATTCATGAAAGCTAAGGAACCCTTCCCTAACTGTCACTGATTGTCTCACATAACATGTAATATCACTGAAATAATAATGAACGAGACTCAAGAGATTGCAATGCGCTCTTGTGAAAATTTTAAACAAGAAAGGAAATTTGAATTAAATTGCTTGATAAGCAATGAAAGTACTTCCCTGAAATGATACAAAAGCCCAATAAGTGAAAAAGACTTTAAGTAGTTCGAAGGATTATGACACCATTAAGAATGTCGATGGTAAATAACACTTATTAAAAAGAGATCAGGACTCAGGTGAGGATGTTGGTGAAGAGCAGAACTAGTTCCAGCATAAATCTCCAGATATGTAACAACGGTGAAACGAAATAATAATGGGAATAAAGCGCTTAACAGCACGGTTGACTGACTAAGCTAAAACCCAGACTGTCTAAACATTAACGTTCAAACAAAGAATAGTGCACTAGATAGCAGGAAAGGTCAGAGGTTTCAGGAGAACAAAATAAATCTCAAGAAAGTTTGCCAAAAGGATTAACTTTTTAATTATATATATTTTATAGCGTGATTTTAAGTATTTCCATATATTTCATACCGTGATATCACATTACCGTGATTTATAAACATACATCGAGCTACAAATGTCCTTTAATATCTAATTCACTCTACCTCGGAATTAATATATTTCCATATATGCTTAACCGTAGAGGAAATTTATTAGGCGATAATAGAATTGTCGGCGACCGAGCACGAACCCAGGACACCATACAAATCCAGGAACGTCGGTGGTGGAGTGGGTAAAAGCTTCACTGACGTTCCTGGATTTGTATGGTGTCCTGGGTTCGCGCCCGGTGCCGACAATTCTATTATCGCCTAATCAAATTCCCCTTCAGTTAAGCATATATGAAAATATATTTATTCCGAGGTATAGTGAATTAGATATTAAAGGACATTTGTAGCTCGATGTATATATATATATATATATATATATATATATATATATATATATATATATATATATATATATATATATATATATATATATATATACTAATTATATATATATACTATATATATATATATATATATATATATATATATATATATATATATATGTGTGTGTGTGTGTGTGTGTGTGTATATATATATATAAACAAATCAAGGAATTTGGAACATGATGAATAAATAAATAAAGGCAAAAGAAATACATAAACACAATCACACACACACACACACACACACACACACACACACACACACACACATATATATATATATATATATATATATATATATATATATATTATATATGTGTGTGTGTGTGTGTGTGTGTATGTATATGTATGTAGTATGTATGATGTATGTATGTATGTACGTATGTATGTATGTATGCTTAAAAAATCACAGTAGATGCACGTGACTTCATAAATAAGCGAATACCACAGGAAAATGATAGTCAGAAATCCAAGCGCTTTCGTCTTTACCAAGACATTGTCAAGGAGCTAATGAAATACAATTGGAGGGAAAGGTCTCAGGTACACAACAAGATCAAGAATACCAGATGGTTAATTGTCAAAAGGGTAAAATTAAAAGAGATAATCCAGGATTATCGGATATCACACGGCCACAAACCTAATCCTGGATTATCTCTTTTAATTTTTACCCTTTTGACAATTAACCATCTGGTATTCTTGATCTTGTTGTGTACCTGAGACCTTTCTCTCCAATCGTAGTTCATTAGCTCCTTGACAATGTCCTAGTAAAGACGAAAGCGCTTGGATATCTGACTATCATTTTCCTGTGGTATGTATGTATGGGCATAAATTCCTGGTAATTTCCAGACATCTTCAAAATCCAAGTGCTTGAACATTCGAAGCAAATTATGCTGTTATTTGCTGATATAAGCTGGTGATATTGAGCATGAAACACAGCCATAAAGCAATGAGGATTTCTGGATCATGATCAACACTGAACGTCAAAAAACGAAATAAGCTTTTATATACAACTTTGCGCTTTCTTCATTTCCGCCTTTCTTTCATTTCTTTAGAAAACTTTTAGCGTGTTCCGTCTTTTCTCAGCGATGTAAAGAAATGTTTTCTTTTATATAAAAGTAATGTTTTCCCTTTCAAATTGCATGCCATGCTCTTTCGAGCGTCGGTAACGGCAATAAAAAACGTGGTCCTAATAGCGAAAGAAGCTTAGTGTTTCTTAGGACCGACTTGTTTTTGCAGTATTTTGCAACAGGATCTGCAAACGGAAAGGAAAACAAGAGAAATTTGTGCGAGCCAAGAGTTTTCCAGAGTTTAAACTATAAACAAATATGAACAGCAGAAATTAACTGAAAATCGTATTTTTCATGAAAAAAATGGTCCAACGTTTCCATGCATGCATACACACTTACACCCACTCTAACACACAATAGCCACTGTTGCTGATAAATATTATACAGACACATACGTACACATAATGGAAGCCTGTAAAATTTGGTCCATTGCCCTATGAAAATGTATATATATATATATATATATATATATATATATATATATATATATATATATATATATATATATATATATATATATATATATATATATATACACACACACACACATATATATATATATATATATATATATATATATATATATATATATATATGTAAGTGTTACATAATAAATATATGGAATGTTATTCCATATATATAAAAAACTAAAACTATGAGTAATTAAAACCAGTGACCCAAGAGGTCAACCAGATTGCTTGCAGGAATGTGATCAGACCAGAGACGATAAAGTATGCTAAGATGACGTATACAATAAAGTAGGCTAAGATGACGTGCCATCACCTGTGGTCCTTCATTTGTTTTGAAAACATTAGTCCAAGCTTCCTGCTTGAGACAACTACCGCGGCCTATAATTCAAATGGCCTACGTGATTTGTAATCTATGTCATCTGTATGTATGTTCATTTGTTCAAGCTACGGTCTGCTTCCTTTATGATTTGTAACCGAGATGGTAGTCAGAGTTGAATTAGCCATCATCATTGGCAGAAGCGATCAAGCCATCGTCATTAGAAGACCTGTACATCTTTATCAAAGCTTCATCATGTAGATTTGAATTAGCCATTATCATTGGCCGACCTGTACAATCCTATCTGATCTTCATCATGTAATCTCAGAGAATAGAACTATTTTTCATACTTCCTGTTTTCTACTAGAACCTCACATCAGAAGGAAGATTATCGCAAGTCTAACATAACCTTAGAGGGCGCCTTATTATATAAGGCACAGCCCTTTCTATATATATATATATATATATATATATATATATATATATATATATATATATATATATATATATATATATGAAAGGGCTGTTGCCTTATATAATAAGGCGCCCTCTAAGGTTATGTTAGACTTGCGATAATCTTCCTTCTGATGTGAGGTTCTAGTAGAAAACACGAAGTATGAAAAATAGTTCTATTCTCTGAGATTACATGATGAAGATCAGATAGGATTGTACAGGTCGGCCAATGATAATATTATATAGATATATATATATATATATCTATATATATATATATTATTATATATATATACATATATATATATGCATATATGCTTAAACAATCACAGTAGATGCATGTGACTTCATAAATAAGTGAATTCCACAGGAAAATGATAGTCAGAAATCCAAGCGCTTTCGTCTTTACTACGACATTGTCAAGGAGCGAATGAAATACAATTGGAGAGAAAGGTCTCAGGTACAACACAAGATCAAGAATACCAGATGGTTAATTGTCAAAAGGGTCAAAATTAAAAGAGATAATCCAGGATTACCGGATATCACACGGTCACAAACTTAAACAGATCGACCCTAACCGAAATTACAAAGTTTCTTTATAGTCCAAAACATGTAAAAACTGAATATATTAATTTTGTTGCTTAAGTTATCTACAACTTTTTTCATTATGAAAGCATCAAGTTTAAATAAACCAAGACTTAAATTTAGAACATTTCTATTATTTGACTTGATAAAACAAGATTCAATGATATTCCTTTTAACTGTGTCATTACATGGGACTAAGGCTCTTGCTTGACTCCAGTTAATAGGATGGTCTATATCTCTCATATGTACGAATAATGCATTCGATATTTGCCTAGTTCTCACAGAATATTGATGTTGTTTGAGACGTTGTGAAAGAGATTTACCGGTTTGTCCGTAATAGACTTTATCACACTTTTTGCAAGGAATTTCATATATGCAGCCTGGAAGATCTTTAGGAGAATTTTTGATTACTAAACTCTTGACATTAATAATACTGAAAACAACACTTATGTTAAAAAGCTTTAAAATTATAGGAATATCTAAAAACCTTTCATCATTGGGTAATTTTAGAATGTTATGCTTACTAAATTCAAGTTTGTCATTAGTTGAATAAAATGTTTTTCTAGCTCTTTTCCATGCCACATCTACAAAGGTCCTTGGGTATTTAAGTTACATTGCAATATCATAAATAGTTTTAATTTCAGCGTCAATAAACTACGGGCTACAGACACGTAAAGCCCTTAGAAACATCCCAGAAAAAACAGAGAATTTAACATTTTGATGGTGATTGGAGTAGTAATGAATAAAACAGGCAATGTTAGTTGATTTTCGAAAGACTGAAAAGGTGAAATTTCTATTATTTCTATGAAGTTACATCAAGAAAATTCAAATTACAATTTCTTTCTTCCTCTACAGTAAATTTTATAGTAGGGACTAAATTATTGAGATTATTAAGGAATTCCTGGAGATTTTCGTATGTTCGTTCCTTATAGGAGATAGACCCGTCTGTGCATCGCACGTGGTGTATTTTAGGCATTACTGAAAGGTTTTCACAGCATCCCTTCTTCCTATAGCTGACCCTGCTTTTAAGCCTCTTACATTCTCTCCATTCCAGCTTCCATTCTTCAGTATTGCTGTCCAACCTCTTAATATTACTTCTCACTGTAAATGTGCGATTTTCTCTAAGTTTCACCGTCAGATCCTTGTATTTCATCTTTATTATCTGGATTCCTTTATTTCGCTGTCCAACTATTTCTTTTCACCGTCTTAAGAGTTGAATGGACGAAAGTGCCATAGTGCCTGACTTTGCAACTTTAAGTTCATCAGTCACTCAGTCATTTATTTGAGGTTTTATTGCACTGGCAATAAATTCGTCGGATGATTTTACATAAAAGATCAGTAGATACACTTATTATTACTATAACAACATTTTTGTTGAGCTTATTACATTCTTTTCTTAAATACTGTATACCTCCCATATAAAATTTTTATTAAACAAAATATTTTCGTTGTAATACGGTAATGAATAGATACAACTCAATTTTTGCAACAATAATTATACGGTAATCTTTATTTAATCATTTACCTCATAGGCCTTTTTTGTTTACTGCTTGATTTAAGAATTTCCAGAAGTTCATGTTCATATATATCTAAAAAAAAAAATACAAGATTGAAGGAATAAAAATAGATATCCCGAAACGATGGGTGAACTTTTCTTCTAGCATCTGACTCACCTACACATTCTCCCAAGTACATTTCCTATTATCTACAAAGCCTATAAGAATGAAAATAATCATATACAACTTTGGTTACGAGGACACTCGCAACGCAAATCCCAAGGAGGCATTAAACTATAAAATACTGACACTGCGTCCTATTGCGGCAGTATGGTCGATTGGCCCCAGCAGTCCATAAATGATATTGAAGGCCTTGGCAGGCACTTCGTGAATTGGCAGGTCAAGCAGGAAATAATGGAATACATGCCCTAGCATATCAACGTTCCTGACAAATGATATTGCCAGTCAGAAATATCCATGGCACTTGAGGAGTTACATTATTTTAATTTTACGTTTTCATAATACAATACCATATTAAAAGGGTTGGACATCACTCTTATGGAAGTTTAATCTGACAGATATGGAAATTTTCATCAGAAAAAAGAATCATGCGAGACTATAATTTTAGCAGATCCCGTGACCTTAAAAGAGATTTTACTAAATCAAGATACTTCCATTGCAGAACACAAGAGCCTCACCAGCAGCCGTACATTTATATCCCCTACACACTGTATCTCTCTTAAATAGCACACTCAGCTGATCATGTTCTCTTCCCAATACCTCTTTTATTCAGTCTATTTTCTGTTTTCCTTCCTCTCAACAGTTCTCGTTGTGAAATTGTTCACCAACCCATCATTATCAATTTCCCCTCATGGCTAAACCATCGCAAAACATTCTGATCATTCCTTTCATTTACTCGAAGCTGTTTATCACTCTTTAATATATTTCAAAGTACATCGTTTTGGTACTTATTATACCAAAAACACTGCATGAAAATGTCATCCCGGCAGATGCGTGTTCACAATCCGCACTTCACTTCCACAAATGATAGCTGTGATTCAACAATCCCTTCATGAATTCTCACATATCATACTATCCTCCTTTCACCTGTGACTCAGCTGTGATCCTACCATCTTCCAAAATATCATATCCCAAAATGTATTGCCTCCATACTCTCATCGTCCATATTACCAACCATTTCTTCGTTTTCCTGATCCCCATTAGCCTCCAGAATCGCACTCTTGCCCAAGTCTACTCTTGAATTTCTTCCTCTCATAAACACTTTCAAGTTCTTTCACTGAACTCTGCACTCCCTCTTCACTTTCACTAATCATAAGGTAACGTCTACAAGCATCATTAATTCTACATTCCATTTTCGATTCAGTTTTCTCATGCCGCAGCCAAAGTCACCATCTGTTCATTGCTGTTAAACCAGGCCATAGTTGGAGTCCTGATCGACGGCAAAACACTTATCAACTATAATCCCTTTTAGCTGTACGTTATTACCAATGTATGTTGTATTCAAAATGAAATGGACTTGTGGCTTACTATATATTTACGTGTAAATAAACACACATAGACACACACACACACACACACACACACACACACACACACACATATATATATATATATATATATATATATATATATATATATATATATATATATATATATATATATATATATATATATATTTCAAGGGGGCATTGGAGCACAATATTATAATGTACCATTATGCTCTCTCTCTCTCTCTCTCTCTCTCTCTCTCTCTCTCTCTCTCTCGTCTCTCTCATTCTCTTCTTCTCTCTCTCTCTCTCTCTCTCTCAACATTTGGAGCTGGATAAACTCATAACGTGAGGCATGCCCTTCCTACGTAGTGGGTCTTGCAGGCCCAAGTCACATGATGGTAAAACGTTGGGAGTTCGTCAGACCATAACTTTTAAATTGCTCGCTAGTCCGAGGTCCGAAGACGTTATTCGCCTTCGAAATTAACACACAAATCTCTATTTACTTGAAACCTTCTTATTTATTATTCATGACAGCATTTTTTAGCAATCTGTTTCCAAAGCCTTGAGTATCTCCTTTTTCTGGAAGTACAATTGATTAATGAACCTGGGTCTCCAGTCAGCAATTTCACAGTATTTCAGAGGGTTTCATAATACATCTTAGTAGAATATCATAGTTTATTTAATTAAGAAACGTTTCACACACAAAAAGCGCCGTGCATCATCAGTCTGTGAAAATAAAAACAATTACATTATAAAAGGAATTCACAATGAATACTGAAAATATCAAAAAATTAAAATACTGTAAAAGTTAAAAGTTAAAGATTTAAAAACAATGCAAAAGAACTGAAACACCAACCATCCAGGGTAAGGATGGTTGACAGAAAAGGAATGGCAAAATTTGGCGTCCCAAACAAAACGACTACTACGCCAGATACAAAGGTGAAGCCGTAGAGTTACTGTTCAATGAAGGAACCAGCCTTTTAATGTGTAATGACTCTAAGGTAGTTAAGTTATCTGGGTCCATTTATGATGCACCGTGTTTTTTGTGTGCGAAACGTTTCTTAAATAAACTATGATATATATATATATTATATATATATATATATATATATATATATAGTATATATATAACATATTAGTTGATTCCACATCGGAAAATGAAAATAGTGTATCTCAGAAAATGCCCAACAATTTCGTCCACCAATGGACCTCTTCTTGAAGAGGTCCATTTGAGGACGAAACTGTTGGGCATTTTCTGAGATATACCATATTCATTTTCCTATGTGTACAACTGAATTACCATATCTCCGTGCCTAAGAAGATTTCCACTACTATAACTATATATATATATATATATATATATATATATATATATATATATATATATATATATATTATTATATTTCTGTGTATGGGTGTGTGTTACCAGCCATATAAATGAAAATAGAACAGGGAAGGAAATGACATCCAAAAAATATGAAAAGCTGAAATCCTTTCAACCGGAGGATCTTAACGCGTTCGCGATTAAGGGAGGCGGAAGGAACCATTTCCCATAAATGGTTTTCATTGTTAGAGTAACTTGATTAATAAAAGCTCCAGGGAATGAGCTAATTATATTCCTCCTCCTTCGGAAGCTTCTATAATAAGATTAATGTCCAGGTAATTGCTGTTTGTTTTTCCTTTGAGGAGTCTTGAGAAATACACATCGTTATGAGAGCAAATATTTGATCAGGGCTTAAACATATTCGTGCAAAGAAAAGGGCGTCTCTTGCAGCGCTCTTCTGCCAAATTATTTTTTGCAAAAGTCGTTTCCAGAGAGAGGAGTTCTTACTTCCTGGTAATGTAATTCAGTTCAATCTTCCAGAAAAGCTATATAATAATGATAACAAAGCATTCAAATTAGCATACACAAATATACACAAAATTACCCAAACATCCTTAACAACCAAATGTATGCTCTATATTACATAATATATATATATATATATAATTATATATATATATATTATTATATTTATATTAAAATATATTATATTTATTTATTAGTTTAATATATTATATATTTATAATATATTTAAGAATAATATAATATATATGGAATATAATATAATATAATATATATATAATGTACATTTGTTAGTATATTAAATGAAGATGTCATGCAAAGTATCATAAAGCAACATTAAGAGATCAACAAGTGAATGAGTGAATAGTCGAAACGTGAGCTGATTTCGAGTGAGAAAAAAGATTTCAGGGAAAAAGTAGTATAATGGTTACGTTCATAATGTGAGAAAACCATGTACAACGAGTGGCTATGCAGTCTGAGAAGAATCATGACTAATGAATATAAAATCAATAATTTTGTTCTGATGTACTTGGTAGAAAATTACGAAACTAAGTCTTTGGAGCCTTGGAGATTTTAAAATGAATCATGGTCGATAATATTGGTAGTAGTTATTGATGAGGATGTACGTAAGGGAAATTGGACAAAGAAAAAGAATTGAAAAGTATTACTTGTTATCATTTGTAGCTGAATGGAGGATTTATGATAGAAAACTAGAACTATTAGTATTTTGACTGATGACAGTGAACATTGGCGGCAAAGAACTGAAGCTAAGTAGAAGTAAAGAAGCATTGAAGAGCACTGAGAACAACCATGGGGTCTGGTGGAATTAATGAGGGGACTTTGGAAAAAGAATCTATGTAAGTGAAAAGTGGTGGTTTTAAACCACAATGAAGGGAAAAAAAGGTAGAGGCAGAGTGTAAGATGAGAAATGCAGAAGTGTGACAGCACGTGGGTGTTCCAAACGTTTTAGCATTATGAAACATACAGATTAAAACAAGAGTTCTAACATGGGGTATCCATACCCTTTGGGGGTATGAGAACCACATGCTGGGGGTATGGGACTTGATTTCGGGATATTCGTATATATTAGATTTTCATGTGTCAGTGTATACATGGTTACATTTTGTAAGTAAATAACTATACAAAACTATAGATGCTTTTTATTTTCTTGTATGTTCTATTCCTAGCTTTTCATACCTAAAGTATGTGTTAAACTAAATATATTAACCTATATTGTCAACAAATAGGACTTGAGTGGACTTGAGCAAAGGAGGTATGGAACCATATTGTGCAATTCATTGGGGTCTGGAGTCATCAAAAGGTTAAGAACCCCTGGATTAGAGTATGTTCATGGGATTAACATATTTTGAGACAATGGCAAATCATGGATTGGTCAAAGTAGCTACAATAAGTAAGCGTTCTGAGGAGGTCAGGGAAGGAGACAAGAATATTACTACGTTGGTTAGGTGTAGAAAGTGTTAGAATTCAAAACAACAAAAAAGATATATTGGAGAAGCAACATATGTGCAAGAAAAGAGGGGTGGAGAATTTTTCCGCTCGGAAGTCATAATTGAATCAGCAGTTGAAGACCTAAAATGTCAGTGACTGTCATCCCTGTTTTTGTGTGTAGCGTTTCTTTCTTATTGGTGGAAAAAAAATGTGTAATGTGTTTATACCAGCGAGTGAATGTTTGAGAACAGAAAAGAGAATAATAAAACTAGATTACACCACCGGGACGGAGTGCGATCGCCTCGCTCCTTCTCCCTTTGCTTCTCTCTCTCTTCCCTTTACTTTCTTTGACGCTGAATAAAACTCATAACTTGAAGTATGTCCTTCCTACGTGTTGGGTCTCCGTGTCCGAATCTTATGGTGGGTAACTTTTTGGGAGACGGCGGCACCGCATTTGCCAAATTGCTCGCCAGTCCGCTAATATTATCCTTCTTGGAAAGTAACATATAGCTACATTTTTCAACGGAAGAAATTGCATAGACTCAATTACCTGGGACGTTCTTCCTGTATCATTTTTCAGGGCCTATTTTGCTTTTTGTTCTTACAGTGTCATGTATTTTGATCGAGATGAAGACTCTTAGTAAAACGGAATTTTGATGAACAAAAGCCACTACTATATATAATCGTATAGCTAAAAAAAGAAGAAAAAAAAAGACTGTCATCCCGGTGTTCTTTTAGTTTTCACAATTTTTAGGTATTCTACAATTAAGATCTAATGAATAATCACCAATTTTTTCATGAATAATCTTTACAGTATTATCAATTAATGCTTTTTTTTATTAGTCAATTTGTAGAAAGATTTATTTTCCATGGTCATCAGCATACCTGATGGTTACTGTTTTTCTTTTTAAATAAAAGCAATTACAACACTCAAGGAGGAAAAAATACAGAAATATATGCAATACAGAATGTGGAACAATTAGGTATCAATATTAATTATCCTTGGTCCGAAATGAGATGTGATTTAATATGAAGTATGTATTCCCAGGAAGATACCGGTGTCTCAATTAGCTTAAAAGAACTACGACTCTTTAAAACACTTCAGCCATAACATAAGACAGACATATTGCTGGACGGACAGAGAATAGAATAGAATAGAATATATAAGTTAGGCCGAACACCAAGCACGATGAAGAGAAAATTGGGAGTAAAGGGTTATAAAGGTGTAACAGGAGGAAAACCTCGCAGTTGCACTATGAAACAGTTGTTATAAGAGGAGCTAAATAGGAAGGAAGAAAGAATATGAAAGGAGGTGCAATAAAAGGAACGAAAGGGGTTGCAGCTAGGGCCTGAAGGGACGCTGCAAAGAACCTTATGTAATGCCTACAGTACACAGCGCGTAAGTGCACTGACGGCACTAACCCCCTATGGGGACGGAGAGATGCCTTGCTAACAGTTTCAAGGTGGTAAGTAACCTCAGTTAATGAAAACTTGTAAGACACCCATAAGAACCACAGGGAAAACGGTCTGGCTGAAATCTAGAGCCATTGGGAAAGCGATATTGAAGCCTGTCAACACGTGGAAGCGGAACCGTACACATGGAAATTACATAATTTATGTTGATTAAAGGAATTACTCAGCCTCATCCGTGATGGAGCAAATTGCCATCTTCTATCTTTGGGTTCAGCTCTTCTTCGATTCTACCAATACTAAGATACGATGGTACAGTGGTTACTGGCACTAAGAAAAAGCTGAACTATTTCATCGCGATTTTGAAGCTGAGCCATCAACTGAGGATGTTCCTCTCACTGATACTTGTCATCCTGAACCAATTCTCAAAATATTTGCATTTCACTCTGAGAATGTTGAAAAAATTCTTGGTAATCTTGACAACCAGGGTTCAGAGGATCGTGAGGGTTTCTTCCCTTTGTTTTTGAATGAAGTTTCTAGTGTGTTGTTTTCCAAGATTAGTAGATTCTATAGATCTTTAGGTTGTCGCAGTATCTTTGCAGATGAATGTAAGAGCACGGAAGGGCAGTGCAGCTTAACTCTCAGGGAAGTGCTATAGCTAGGCATTGTTGGGAAAATGACCATAGGATGGATTTTAAAAACAGTAGGCTTGTATACAAAAGCAATAAAATCAGTCTTAGGAGGGTAGTAGAAGGAGCATTCATCAGTAATAGAAGGAAACAAAGGTTTTACCTCAGAAGATCCCATAAGCCGAGCTTTGATATAGAAAGAAGCTATGACTGACCCTGCTGACCTGGAGATTAGGTTTTCTGCCCAACAGACTTTTGGTAACCACTCCCTTACCACAAGGGTTAATCCCATTGACCATCAGCCCAGGATATCAAAGCAACAAGAGGAGATTAGCAACTCTCAAGGATACCAGAAAAGCCATCACATAAATGACAGCTTAACAAGAAGTTCCAGAAGACTGCTGGGCCATGACCCAGGCTGAAAACCTATACATCTCTTGAAAATGGGCCACAGATAGGGCCTGAAAGTACTCGAGTGTGGAGTAAAATTAAATGTAAATACTTAGAAGTAAACACGTTATACACAGTGATTTTATGGGTTTCTTTTTCAATCTTCAGAAGAAAACTGACAGAAGTTTTTGTTTGATTCAACTCGATTCAGTGGATTGTTAACTGATAGCGAATGTGTATACAGGAAGCATTAAGTTCCTTGTCATGACATTTTAGATTTGACACGCCATTTGCAAGAGAACCTTAATAAAGATTTTGAGTGTAGAGTAATTCAAATTGTACATTTTATCTACAAATTTCGGAATCTTAGAGTGGCTTGATATATATTATGATTACTTCAAAATCTCCTTACAGGCGGGTAGCACCGAGTTTGCTATTGATGAGACCCTTAGAGAAATCAAAACCTGTTGTGTCTGGAGTGCCACAGGGTAGTATTTTTGGCCCACTGTTAATTTTGGCGCATACAAGTTATATGGCTGTTGACTTGGATAACAAGATTGTTCAGTATGCCGATGATGCAACACTTGTGAGTGTAGTAATGTCTAAACTTATAAAATGAAGATGCCGTTAGTTTCAATCGTAACATGGAGCGATTAGTGAATGGTGTAGTCGGTGAGGTATGAGGCTGAACTGTACTAAAACTAAAACACTAATGATTAGTAGATACCATACAGATTTCCCACCTCTTCCTCCCATTAAGGTGGATGTGACTCTGCTGAATGAATATGACGCTTTAACTATAATTGGTGAAAATTTTCACTCGCATCTTACTTTTGAGAAACATCTAAAGAAATTATCAGCAAATTAGCGACCAAATTTACTAAACAACAGAACCAATATGGAGTAAATGTGCCCCGTTGTTGAACTTCTAAGTTATAGTCCTTTATTCCTCACATCGATGGTCTTACAGATTCAATTATGAATCAGATCAATCTAATGTTATTTAATTACTAAATCTATCGCCACAAATTGCTACGCCTAAAAATGAATTCGTTGTTCAGTGAAAATTGCCATCGTTACTTTGGGTAGCAGTTGGATAAGATCAACAGTTATGAATGTCTCCGCACCTAGGGATTTTGGGTAAAGTATCTCAAATACCCAATCAAAGTAAAGAATATGTAATAACACTTGTGGTAAGAAGTGAATGGAAACTACTACTTTAAGCAGTGTGTATAATAATCGGTTTACTGGAACGAAAACTAATATTTTGCTAACATGTTTACACGGTGGGGGACCATAATTTAAAAGCTTATTATTCTTTATCACCGACGAAGCCCTCTTCTCATTAGGGAAATGTTGACCATAAATATCATGAAAATTCTAATATGAAAATATTCCCATTTTTCCATTTGAAAGCAGAATTCAAAAAAAAAAATTATATCCACACAATTTTACCATTTTACTGTTTTTGTTGGTAGAGGAACTTGTTAATTTCATAAGTTATGTTTCCTTTTCTTTTTTTCCCTTATTTGTCCAATAATTATTTCTCAAGGTAAAATGTTATTTTGTTCTTTATGAGCAGGAATGATATCATGTCTAAAAGCCCTACAATGGTAGCGGACACCATTGAGCAATTATAACATTTGGAAGTTCTGAATAAAAGACATGAAGATAGAACGTTAGAAATTCTACCGAAAAGGAAGAATAAGGGAATTTAATTGCCACCTTACAGCAGATAACGACGACGAATAAGAAATAGCCGCCATCTAAATTCAGAGATAACTGATGCAAAAATGTACCATGGCGTCACAACAACTTAGGTCATCGACGTCAGAGGTAACTAGGTGGGAAAATGCTCCCTGTGATAACTTAACCTAAAAACCTTATGTTCAGCCATTTTAAAGTCACCCTAGGTAATAGTGAACGGTATTAACCGGCACAGAGAGAAATAACTGATGTTCAGCATGGTGGAAGAATACTTAACTCATTCCCTCCCCGAAATTATCGTCGTAAAAGATAAACCAATTTAAGACATACTAAGGAGGTTAGTTTTGATTCCTTTAAAATAGCAACTGATGAGATCCCTGCCTGTTACGGACGTAGTAAAACAAACAGTTTTACTAACTCAAAGACGAAAGAATATATATATATATATATATATATATATATATATATATATATATATATATATATAATATACATATACATATATACTATATATATATATATTATATATTATATATATATATATATATATATAATATATATATATATATATATATATATATATATACATGCCTGTGTTATTGCTCTAAACGTAAGGTTATAAAGTGTAATAAATCTAGCAGAACGCTTCCTCTCTGACTCGACCAACTTCTGACAAGTTTTACATACTCCACAGCATCCTAATGAAGGTGTAAAACTAATGAGAGAGAGAGAGAGAGAGAGAGAGAGAGAAGAGAGAGAGAGAGAGAGAGAGAGAGAGAGAGAGAGAGAGGAAAAGAAAACATGCTATGGACCAACGAATTTACTTGATTGAAATTGTCCATTTGAATTCCAACCTCAATTTACCGAGCCTGGTTACAATAATTAGCAAATTAGCCAAAGCAATAATTTGAATCCACATTATTTTTATTTGTTTTTTGTTTGTTGGACATTCACGAAAATTGTTTTGCTTCTAAATGAAGATAAAGTATAGCGACACTCGTAATAGTATTGGACAATGACATTTCTGACTGATGTTGTCTTTACGGGGTGAGAGAGAGAGAGAGAGAGAGAGAGAGAGAGAGAGAGAGAGAGAGAGAGAGAGAGAGAGAGAGAGAGAGGGGGGGGGGGGGGGGGGGGGAATGTTAATACTGCAAGCAGCCATAACAACCAGGATCATCGACGTAAGAGCGTCAAGTTGGATAAGTTGGCGCACAAGCTCTTGCGTCTATGTGTGCGTGTTTGTGCGTGTGTTTGCGTTTGTAGGAAAAACAGAAAATGGTAATAAAAGCGTTAGCTAGATTGGTTAACTGTATAGAGTACCTAGAAGATGTAGCAGATACAAGAAGAAAAGAATGCCTTGAGGTATATATGCATTGAGGTGTATATGATCATTATTTGATTAAAGCCACTTTTAGGATTGTTATAAGTTGGGGAGGAAATGATAAAACTGTGGCCGTAAAAGTAATGAAGGCAACTGATTCTGCTAAACAAAAATGAGAATAGCATATGAGGAGAAGATGGATGAAAAAATGGCTAAGTTTAAAGACACTGATGTAGAAGGAATGTATGAGGTGTTTGTAAAATTTCATGATTAGTTCAGAGTGACAGGAGTAAGAAGTTTAGGAAGAAGAAATAAAAACAAAGGCAGTGTTGGGATTAGGAATTGAATAGGCTTAATGAAATAATAAAAGGCATTATTGTAAATGAAGAGAAATAGCAGAAGAGATGATGCTCATGCTACTGCAGGATGGACAGACAGTCAAGAAGAAATAGAGCAAACCATAAACAGAACTATAGAGGAAAAAAATTAATATTAACTTTAAGGTCAGTAGATGAAATCTATTAAACTGGAACACACCCACCGCAGACCCCACGCTGCAGTTTAACAAATAATGCCTTGGGGCAGGCGCAAACCCGCGAAATCTGAGCGGCATGTCACCACACTCGCCACCATACCAGCGGTTCAGTATAAATCTTAAGTTAAATTATGCCTATGGGTAAACGCTGTTTAAATTGAATGCAGTCCTTTATCACATCACATGAGTAGTAAGTGTAGAATAGACACACAAGACAAACTGATTAAGGGAGACATTGTGAAGGAAAGGATGAGGGAAATAATTGTTCAATTGTATAACGGTAAAGGAAGCAGAGGGGACTAATGATTATAGAGGCATAGCATTACTTGACATACCTGATAAGTTGTAGGGTAAAATCTTGAGGGAACAAATAAACTATTGGAAGGACTAACTGGAAAAGGATAACAAGTGATTGGGGGTGGAAGTGAGTGTGTGAATCGTGTTGATGTTATACATGTACCTATAATAGGTTTGTGATAGGGATAGAGAAGCGTTGTAAAGAATGCTGATACTGTGCGGTTACAGACACTTATTTAAAGTCTTGGTTAGTTTGATATAAAACTGTCTTGGACAAGGGTGTGCTATGTCAACAAAGCTGCCTAATATGAGGGAAAGAATGGCAGATATAGGTGCAAAGTTGTGAGATTAGGAAATTACTTTGTCGGAGTGGAGGAAGTTGAAATTTGCAAGATATGCTATCCGGAATGAGATCTAAGAATAAAAACTGCATAAATTAGGGACGCATTAGAAAGATTTTGCTAAAGGACAATGTTTGTAGTAAATCTGATCAAGTGGGGCGATGATCTAACTTGAAACTAGAAAAATGGAACCATGAATTTTAATATGGAATGTGGAAGAATGGAAGTAATTAATTCTTATATCTAGCTGTAATATGTAATAAATGATGAGAGAAGCCAAAGATTGGTGGAAAAAACTGAATTGTCTAAGGAAGCCAAGGTTGAGAAGTAAGAGGGATTTTTGTGCCAACAATCAATTATGGGAGTGGAATGAGTATGTTAAAAGCAAGAAAGAAGAAGGATAAAGAGTTTAAGATAAACTATTCATGCAATAGAAGAATTGAAAGGATAAGACAAGTGAAGAACTACAGAGTAAGTGTTAATAAAAGATTGGATCAAAGTATCTCGAAATGGTTTGGTTATGTTAAATGAATGGAGTGCAATATATTTCTTAAATAAGTGTACAATCTAAAAGTACGACGTCCTCGGAAATGGAAGGGTGAGAAATATAGTATACAGAACAAGTAGTAAAAAGGATAATATATATGACAGAAAGGATCAAACTATTATGAGATACTTTGGTTATAAAGAAAGAAAGAAAGGACAACAAAAGCATTGTGAAATGAGTGTACAAACTGACATGCTCAGAAAAGGAAGAAAGAAACCACTTAAGAGGATTGGAAGTCAATGATATCTTGGCTGATTGAGAAGAAGTGCAAGATATTGAAGAATGGAGCAGTATGAAAGAACCTATATCAATGTGCTGCTGATGATCTCTATGAGAATTTTACCGCAACGAATTACCATCCATGATTGAATTATATTTACTGCTTAATGTATGTGAAAATACGTGTTTAAGCGAAAGAGCTGACATGTGAAATTTATGTATGTATGTAAATGTTTATGTAGATATATATATAT
>NC_061108.1:89945408-89947908 GCF_015104395.2 Macrobrachium nipponense
TCTGGAGCTGCCAGACATCCTCGGCTGGGAAGCTGAGGGTGGACTGATCTTGGTGCGGTGTCCGTCCTCCTTATATCTGTGGCTGACAGCAGGGGGTCTGCCCCATGCTTGTCTCCTATTGGCTGGTGGCGGTGAGTCTTGTTTTCATTGGCTGCCTGAGCCAGGTCTCAAGCCACTTTCTTCGGGCCGATGGTTGCGTTGCGCATATCCTGCAGCCGCCTGGACCTCCTAAGCGGCGCTGTAACATTGATGGGCGTTGCGCTACGCTGTGGGACGTCACGGCTACTTTGATTTCCATCGGCTGCAGGAGTACCTCGTTCGGGGGGCGTTGTCATCCATAGAGTTGTCATGATCGGTGGTGTCATTGTTGGTGGCAGGTCTTCTCATACTCGTAGGGAGGAGAAATTCTTCCTGCGTCGTATTCAGATTAGGTTTTATTTGCTGGATGAGTAGCGCCTCCAGCAGGCGCAACCGACGGGCATCAGGGGCCTTCCCGATGATCTTCGTGTTCTTTATGATGACATCTCGGGAGATGGCCTCGTGATGTTTGGTGCGGGCGTGATTCTTTATAGACCCCCTCTTGGGCGTGGCACGAGAGTCTCTTCGACAGTCGCATGGTAGTCATACCTACGTAGGCGCCGCTGCATTCGCGGACTGGGCCATGTATACTGGTACTACATGCGTCCGCTTCAGGTGTTCTCGTGCCTGTGGAGAGGGGTTATTTTTCATAAAAAGATCGCGCGTCCTCCGATTCTGGTAATATATGATTAAGGTCGATATTCTTGGTGTCGTCAGTCGGGGATACATTATCAGAAATAATTTTCTTAATGGCGTCCTCTTCTTCACGGTAATGGGAACTCATGAAGGCTTTGTAGTACAGCTTGATATTATCCTGGGGGCGGGGCTGCGGGCTCTCGCTACCGTACCATTTCTCCAGGGCTGTGCGGACTTCCTTGCTGATTAATTTATTTGAGTACCCGTTATTCACAAGTACTTGGGAGGCGCGGTCGAGTTCCTGGTGAGTGTCCTGCCAGGTTGAGCAGTGGGAGAGGCCCTCCTGACGAAGGCCCTGACGGTGGTGCTTTGAATCTGGCGGGGCACTCGCTGTCTCCGTTGAGGCAAAGTCCTAAATTGGTTTTCTTTGTGTAGACTGAAGTACGGAGACCGTCTTCCGTCTGCTTACAAGACGTCGAGGAAGGGGAGCCGATCGTCGGAGCTGCGTTCGACTGTGTAGTTCAGCACACTACACTGCTGAAATGCTTGACGGAGGGCTTCTACCTCATCCTCGGCGTCGACTTGCACAAAGATGTCGTCAATATAACGTCCATATCTGCGGGGTTGCTGCATCCTGGCAAAGACCCGTTCCTCCACGGTGCCCATATAAAAGTTAGCGAAGAGAACCCCCAGTGGGGAGCCCATCGCCACGCCGTCCTTTTGGCGGAACATCTGGCCACGGTGGGTGGAGAAAGGGGCCTTCTTCGTGCATATCTCCAGCAGCGTACGGAGCGAGGCTTCCGGTATGTTGAGGGGCGCCGTCGACGATTCCTGTAGACACGATCAAGGATTATATCTATGGTTTCGTCGACAGGCACGTTCGTAAATAGGGACTCTACATCCAGCGAGGCGATAATCCCGGTACCAGGGGCGTCCTTGATGGCTTCTAAGAACTTCGGCAGAGTTCTTAGAAGCCATCAAGGACGCCCCTGGTACCGGGATTATCGCCTCGCTGGATGTAGAGTCCCTATTTACGAACGTGCCTGTCGACGAAACCATAGATATAATCCTTGATCGTGTCTACAGGAATCAGTCGACGGCGCCCCTCAACATACCGGAAGCCTCGCTCCGTACGCTGCTGGAGATATGCACGAAGAAGGCCCCTTTCTCCACCCACCGTGGCCAGATGTTCCGCCAAAAGGACGGCGTGGCGATGGGCTCCCCACTGGGGGTTCTCTTCGCTAACTTTTATATGGGCACCGTGGAGGAACGGGTCTTTGCCAGGATGCAGCAACCCGCAGATATGGACGTTATATTGACGACATCTTTGTGCAAGTCGACGCCGAGGATGAGGTAGAAGCCCTCCGTCAAGCATTTCAGCAGTGTAGTGTGCTGAAACTACACAGTCGAACGCAGCTCCGACGATCGGCTCCCCTTCCTCGACGTCCTTGTAAGCAAGACGGAAGACGGTCTCCGTACTTCAGTCTACACAAAGAAAACCAATTTAGGACTTTGCCTCAACGGAGACAGCGAGTGCCCCGCCAGATTCAAAAGCACCACCGTCAGGGCCTTCGTCAGGAGGGCCCTCTCCCACTGCTCAACCTGGCAGGACACTCACCAGGAACTCGACCGCGCCTCCCCAAGTACTTGTGAATAACGGGTACTCAAATAAATTAATCAGCAAGGAAGTCCGCACAGCCCATGGAGAAATGGTACGGTAGTGAGAGCCCGCAGCCCCGCCCCCAGGATAATATCAAGCTGTACTACAAAGCCTTCATGAGTCCCA
>NC_061108.1:89952908-89965408 GCF_015104395.2 Macrobrachium nipponense
TAATAATAGGAGACAATACATGTACGTAAAACTATATATATATATATATATATATATATATATATATATATATATATATATATATATATATATATATATATATATATAAAGTCTCGAAGGCGAAGGGAAAAGGCATTGTGTCCTGAGTTGAAACTTAACCCAATACACACACACACACACACACACACACACACACACACACACATATATATATATATATATATATATATATATTATATATATATATATATATATATATATATATATATATATATATATATATATATATGAAATAAAAATCCGTCAAAAACCCATTAATAAATTACACTTCAACATAAGAATAACTTAGAAAAAGGTTAGTATTTATGGTGAGCGCACGTACTTTGACCAGGATTCGCATGCGTTATTCAATTGATGGCTTATTGCACTGATACGTGGGTGGCAATGACATTATTCATTTAGCTATCAAGATCGCTGAAAGGCTAATATCGCTATCAAACAAGTCTCAAACGTTATAGGGTAAATGGAATTATCATGTATTATTCCCTTTGGGTGTAAGTGTCTCAAGCTTATGTGACTTCGGCATTTAACTTGTTATTCGTGACTTAATATTAGAAAGAATAGAAAAAATATCATGTGTAAAACTGACAGACATTTTAATACATGCATACGTGCACACCGTCATATACATTCAATAATTATGTATGTATATAAGTATATATATATATTTATGCATGTGTATATATATATATATATGTGTGTGTGTGTGTGTGTGTGTGTGTGTGTGTGTGTGTGTGTGTGTGTGTGTGTAAAGTGAGAGAAAGACTGGATATGGGCCTATGGCATTTGCACCCGGTACTTTTTTAATGAAAAAGCTCTAAGTCTTGGGGTTTTGAAAATGCAACGATGTTACATGAGTTGGAATGTAACATAGTTTATTTTTTAACGACAGTATGGTGGAGGTTATTACAATTACTGATACAGAAGAAAGGACAAGAAACATAAAGAGTAATAGCATGAGTTGTAGATGAAAAGTGCAGTAAGATAACGGAGTTATGTTCGCCCTATCAGTATGAGTAGGGGTGTGTGAATAAACTTAAATCTATTAATCTCGGAGTGAAATAGATGGCATAGAATGCGGTAGGAAGAACAATCTTGAAAGCCTGAATTGGAATAAGAAATAAGAATTATAGTGGTTTTGGGACAGTCTGAATCTAGGACTCGCTCTGATGGGAAGATGTAAAAGGGGGTTTTTGCTTAATCACTTAATAAATGTTAAACTGGCACACAGAAAGATAAATGGAATTGCGGTTATATAAGTCTTATGAAGAGAAGTAAAATAAACGAGAAGTTTAATGAGAGAGTAAGAAAAGACATTAATTAGATGTAATAATATGAAAGTGAAACTGTGTAGAGCCATGCAAGCAAGAGGGTAGTTAGAGTCATTAAGTCAGCAAAGAAAAACAAAAAGAAAGGAATAAAGTTGATGCTGGGGAAGTTTGTCTGTAAATATAAAACAGAAGAGGGGTGGGATAATGAGCAAATTAAACTCAAAATGAAGGGTACACGTTTAAAACTCTGACCTCAGAAGTGGCTCTTAAAGTCTGTAGACAGAGAATTTAGTATGATTTATTGAATGTGAATAATAGAATAAAAGTAGTAGAAAGGTTAGTGGGATTTATAGATGAAATGGCTGAGGATCCAATGAAGGTAATTAAAAAGTTAAAGAAGGGAAAGCCACCAGGAATTGACTGGATTAGAAGTGAGAAGCTACGGTACCCTGTGAATATGGGAATCAGTCATTGACTATAGCGTGCAAGTTATAGGTTATTAATGTGTGAAATATCCCAAAGAAATGGGCGAGAAGAAAAATCCTTATTTTACATTGGAGCGCGAATTGCAAAATTATGCGTTATAGAAGCATAACACAGCATAGTATACCAGAGAAGGTGCTTGGAAAGCTTATAATTCAGAAAGCAAGGCAGATGAAAGACAGATTTATAGGGGAAGACCGGCGCAGATTTAGACAAAGAATGTGGTCATGAATCAACTGTTTATTGTGAAATAATAAAATAAAAAAATTAAGACTCAGCGAGATGTTAAATTATATAGTAGAACTAAATGGTAGAATGGGAGAAATGTTAAATCATTAAATAGGAGAAACAAGGAAGGTAAGGCGTATGAGGAAGAACTTGAAGATGATTTTAATGACTATGAAAACCAAGGTTAGAATGTATAAGGAGATTCATGAGGAGATTGTTTTGCTAGGTTTCCTTTCTGGTCATAAAGGATTTTTAAGCTGAAGTTTTTAAGGTGAATCAAATTAAAATTTTAGCTGCCAAGCTGAATTGTTTCCTGAAATACAAAGGAAATTGTTTACCTGAATTACAAAAGAAATGATAACGTTTCAACCGATAAAATGATGAATCAGTGTTCAAAGATTCTATCCTGAAAAAAGGATGGAGGACGATTAATAAAATAATATAAAGATAGGAGTGTTCGAGGAAAGGAGGTAACAAAGACCCAGAAAGTGCTGGATAGAAGACATGACAGTGGTATCAGAGAGGAGAGGTCTTACATCTAAGAAGTGAGAGAACGTGCGATATTAGGGCGTATTCAAGATTTGGTAAAAGTTCAACTATGATGGTGGCCACTATCATTTTTCCCTGAAGCCTACCCTCGTTTAGTGAAACCACTATATATTTAGTACAATACTATTTGAGAATCTGCAGGCTAATTCAAAGAGCAATCCAGTTTGGTTTCCAATATTCAACATATATTATAAACATATTTGGGTGTTATCTTTGTGAATCCAAACTTACTGAAAAAGGCTTTTATTTTGAAATTAAAAATTATTCAAGTTAGTCCTGAGCATTTGTCTTTCATTGACGTTATCACTAAGGGAATAGATGCCGTTAAAGCAATACTAAAGATGGTGAAAATCAGTTAGCACATTTAGATACTAGCATATTCCATTCTATAAATAACTGAATGACGTACGGCAACGAATAACTCCAATATCTCTATACCAAACAGAAAAACAGATTGCTTCGGTAACAACTTATAGAAAAAAAATCCAGATAGATAATGTACAAACTTTAAAGCAAACCAGAATTAGAGGCGATGATAAGGAAAAGAGCCGGGGACTTTGTTCGCGAAGAATTAGTGGATGCTTAACTTTTACACCATCAGGAGAACAGTTAAAGTTTTCCTCCACAATTAGGACCATCAAGGAATTGCAAGGGAGGAAAACTTTTTTTTTCCCATCTCAGAACTTCCTAACTGCAGGTAATTAGACGATGGTTTAATGTTCGTGTTCTCTTGGCTTCCAATACTGTTTCCCCTTCATCTGCCAAGGATGGAGATGCTAAGATGCTCTTGTATTTCTTTGGTGACCCGTATTTTGGTTTTTTCTCTGTTTGGGTACGGTTGATGCCATGGGGCCAAGTCAGCGTGTCTGGCAACCTCTTAGCCTGTTTATTATTATTACCATTATTTTATTTATTTATTTATTATTTTTTTTTTTTTGCTCTATCACAGTCTTCCAATTCGACTGGGTGGTATTTATAGTGTGGGGTTCCGGGTTGCATCCTGCCTCCTTAGGAGTCCATCACTTTTCTTACTATTTGTGTCGTTTCAAGGATCACACTCTTCTGCATGAGTCCTAGAGCTAGTTTTTCTTCCTTTGGTTTGCTTCTGTAACTCCAATCTCAGGCTGTTGGTTACTGTCGTTGTGGTGGTCAGTTGCTGGATGACGACCTTCAAGTACCTGACCGTTTTCCCCTTCAATTGGGTTGAATACCTGGCTGCCGGACGAAGCTCCTCTGTTGCCAGAGGTTCCATTTACGTCGTTGTCGTTTATTCCTTCATTTCTTTCCATCATTGCTGAGTTTTGCTATTTAACCCATAGCTGGACCCTACCCCATCAGGGATAGGTACTCATTTACAGCTGAGTAGACTGAGGAAATTATGGTAAACATCCTTTCCCAAGGAATCAACACCGAGGAGAGCGGTCACCCATCCAACAACTGACCAGCCCCAATGTTGCTTAACCTGTCGATTGACGACCTAACCCACTCTGCCACGGCGCCACATATTATTATTATTATTATTATTATTATTATTATTATTATTTTATTATTATTATTATTATGATTAATTAAATTATATTTATTATTATTATTATTATTATTATGATTATTATTATTGATTATTTTCTGTTGGCTGTTGTTGTTTTTGTTCATTATCATTTTAAATACGAGTAATCGTATGGACCAAAGTTATAAGACCAGTCTGCAAACATTTCTGCCTAGAGCAAACTTTAGAACGTTAGCTTTGTATTTTCCATCATTCGTAATACGAATCTAATTTTTATTTCAATTAGATGAATGAGACTTTTAGATAATATCTAATATTTACTTATGGTTTGACATATGTGTTTTACTCACTAATCTTGTTTTAGTATAATAGTATAGTTCTTCCAAACTTTTCTTCATAAATGGTTTTCTATAATAAATTTCTGGAAGCACGTCTTTTCTGTTGAATAAAAGTTAAAACAAACATATTTGAAATAAAATATATGATCCTAAAAAACTTTACATATGTTTGACACGTGAGATATCGAGAGAGAGAGAGAGAGAGAGAGAGAGAGAGAGAGAGAGAGAGAGAGAGAGAGAGATAGAGAGAGAGACGAGAGAAGAGAGAGAGAGAGAGAGAGAGAGAGAGAGAGAGAGAGATGCTGTACCAAGAGAATCAGAAAATCCTTACATCTGAATTTTGACATTAGAACCTTACTTTTACAGCATTGAGAGGAGATATGTTTTGCTATACAGTAAAGCTCAAGTCATTCCTAATGAGTCCCGACTACTTTGTATAAATAAGTGAATTAAATACTTATCGGAAACTTGTGTTCTAGAAGCCCTGTAATAGATTCAATGCTCAGTATTTCAATCTAAGAGAATCAAAGTTAACAACGGAATCTGTGTTTCATTAATCTCTGTTAATCAAATCTTTGATTCGGACGAAAATTTTCCCCTTGAAAACATTATTTTTTAGCTTACTTGTACCATGGTCATTCTGCATGACTCACTATTTATAGGTAAGAAGAAATAATATTTCTGAATAATTGACGATTGCTGTAGTTCCTTTCCAATTTAAGGTTTCCAATTTTTTACCGCTTCGACAACTAGCGCCGTCAGAAAACTTGGAATTGGTCACAAGCATTTCAGTATCAACAGAGGTACTGTTGCACCAATGATGTTAAATCTACTGTCATCCTGTATAGATACGTGTAAGGTTATGGGATATGTATTTTCTAGACATTAAATTTTGCTGTCCTTTTATTCCTTTTAACTAACAAAAGCCATTTCGATCTAGTACACCATAGCCGAGAGTTATCCTCCCTGGCAATCTTTCACTTTTTTTTCTTTTTTTTCGAGTGCGTTCTACGTGTTTAACGCAGTTTCAGCATCTGCACTGTGCTGAGGTACCATGATGTCTAGCGCCAAAGTTGTAGATGTCATGCAAATCCCTATGATGAGAAATTACGGAAAAGGTTTCTAGACAGTTCTGTGAATGTTCACAAGTCTAACATGGCTATGATACCAGATTTTAAACAAGACCTTAACTTTGTTTTACTTTTCGCACCAACTGTTTCTGAACCTTTTGTATTTATTTAATTTATTAATTTTCCTTTATATGACTGTTGCATTTTATCTGTACGTTACTATACGTGTTACTCCCATATGGACGTCAGTTCGTTAGAAGCTTACGTAGTAAGCTAATGGCCGGTTTTTTTTCTTTCGTGAGTACGTACGAGTGTTCAAGAATAATAATCATTATGATGATAACGATATTGTAAAAATGTCTAAAACTAGCAGCCAGAAGATTTCCCTGTAATGATCATTCGATATTCTGCCCAAGAAGCGGTCCCCAAGAAACGGATGTACATTAAACAAATTGCAACTGCTTTCTGCCGACAGAGGTCCCCTTAGTTATTGCAGCCTTCGCTTTTCCCGAGACTTGTAATGAGTCGAAAGTTTAATGCACGGCCAAGTTTGTTCATAGAATGGAACCTTCGGAAAAGTTGGAAGTTATTCGTTCCATCCTATAATTCTCGAAGGCACTGGTTTAAATGTAGATTTTATCGCTAATACTAACTGCAATGCAGTCTAGAAACGGTATAGAAATAAACATTTACGTCAACTTTTATTGAAAAAGAACATTCCTCAAAAATGATTGTACACTCAAATGTATCTCAGTACAAAATCATAATGATGTCATATCTGAACTTTACTACCTACAGATAAAATGAGCAAAGGTAAAAAATAAAGAAAAAAGCTGGCTATACTGTTCAAAGCAACTATCACATAAGAAGAATAGATCGGACACAACCATTTAACAAGTATTACATCGCCGCCATCTTGGTGTAGGATAGAAACGCAAACCGAGCTCGGAGTAGTGGGAATCTTTAATGCGTGCTTATCAAACATTTTGTGATCAAACCTACTAGGAATGTGACAAACTTTTGAAACTTGACATAAGTGAAAAGATCAGTTATGAACGCTAACGTTATCATTCAAAACTTTGATAATTGCTTCTTTATATTTTTCACAGTTAAATAAAGTTAAAATGCTTATATGAGTTTTAAATCATGACTTGAAAAGTTACTCTTTGATGATTTTTTTACTTTTTCCCCTTTTTATTTTACTTTTAGGGCAGAGGCGTCACCAAAGCGACAAAGTTGTAGCTATAGAGTTAAATCTTTTGAATTATATATATTTTTTAAATAGCTTGTGTAGTTTGGCTAATATAGCAGTTAATAAAAGAGATAAGTAATGCCTTCAACTTTTCCCTTGTTGAAATAGCCAGTAGCAATGCAAGGCGTAAGCACTGCAAAGCCTTGTGCACTAGTGCAGTCTACAAGACAACAAGACAAGATAAGACACCAACGGGCTGGACACACGAAACCTGAGTGACTGAGAGACTGACTGGTGGCAAGGTCTACCGTCTAGACTTGCTAGACCTTGACTGGTGGCTTGGCTGGTTAGCACAGAAAGTGCTCACTAGTAGGGTGAGTCATCCTCGGCCGCCGCCATTTTGGTGTAAGTAGTGCTCTCAGGCTGTCTTCACTTATCAGAGCCTGTGCGCAATTTATTGCTCTTATGTGATCGTTGGCTCAAAGTTATGAGAATAATGAATCCAAAGGAAGCAATAACAGATAGAATTAAATGTAATAATGACGGTAATGAATCTTTGAAAATTCCTCATTACAAGTATAAAAATTAACTAACACAAATTAAAGATATTCTAAGAGTATACTCGTATGTATGATTACATTTTTTTTCGAAGATTAGGCGTGAATTTCTTATCCTTTGTCAATGCAACAAACTTTATACGAGTATAACCAATAAGAATTTAATATGCTTGATAACGTTGGTTCATCGCATTACATTAACAATCAAATTTTAAAACTGAAATTAGTTGGAATTTATCCTAAAAATGGTCTCTTATGAATAAGAAAATACATGAAAACTAAAGAAATATATAAGTAACGAGAAAAAAATGTACACTTCATCATTTCCATAGTTTCTTTCTTCTCTTCACTAAATATCATTAATTCTTTAATGTTGGTTTTTATTATTTATTAACGTTGACCTACAGCAGTGCTACGCAAAGGCTTATATCGATACCATACTTTTCCGTAGATACTCCACACGTGTGTGTCTACTTGATCGTAAATATTGTTTTGACCCTTCATAATACATATACAAAAATTTAATCTGTCACCTTTTGACGAATGTTGATGTAATCAGAAAGTAAGTCAACTAATAAAGACCTTCCTACAATAATATAATTTCTTCCCCATCAACTACCATTCCGTTATTTACCTAACAACTATGGGTAATTTATCTATCAAAGAATAATTAAAGATTGTTTATCTATCTTTCTATCTCTGTGTCTGTCAGTACATCAACCTGTAATATGAATATAATATAATGTAATATAATAATATATATAAGACCAGTGATCAGGAACACAGAAGGAAGGGCTCGAAATATATGGTTGCAACGTTTAAATAGTGTTTTATGGGCCTTTTATCTTCAAATTATACTTTTGTATTACAGTAAAAGACATTCATATATATATATATATATATATATATATATATATATATATATATATATATATATATATATATTATAGAGAGAGAGAGAGAGAGAGAGAGAGAGTAAGGATTACCTATGAGTTATCAGTTGTTGAACACGTGTTACTATAAGGACTTAAATCCTGAAAGAAGATAAAAAAAAAAAAAACTATCTTCCTGTGGGGAGTATCGGGCTGACGCAAAAGCGCTGGGTGAGGTTAACCCAATGTTCTGATAGTATTTTTTTTTTTTTTCCGAATCCAAGGCTTTGTAGAAATAAATATCCAGCCTTGATTTGTTCCATCAAAAAATTGGTTGATTAAGAATATCCAGCCTTGATATGTTTCTCTGAAAATAAGAATACAGGTTAAACAAAAACATTCAGGCTTCATTTGTATCATTACAAAAAACAGCTGGGGAGAACAAGAATATCCATCCTTGATTTGTTTTATCAAAAACGAGAAAAAAGGTGCAGAAGTTTCTTCTCAGCCGCGGCCTATGAAACTTTCAGCCATGGCACGGTTGTGACCTTGTTGGCACCACCGGCGGTGCCAAACGCACAACCATTGCTAACTTTAACTGTAAATAAAATAAAAACTACTGAGGCTAGAGGGCTGCAATTTGGTACGTTTAATAATTAGAGAGTGGATGGTCAACAAACCAATTTGCAGCCCTCTAGCCTCAGTAGTGTTTTAGATATGAGGCCGGATAGAAAAGTGCTGAAGGACAGAAAACCAAAAAAACTGGTAGAGCAATAATATCCAGGCCTCATTTGTTGGTTTCATAAAAATCACTATTAGTAATCAACCAGAACGTCAGACAATATATGACCGCCGGAGTTAACGCCCTTTATATTACCCGTGGTAAACCTGCTGCAGGCCTAGGAGGAGCGGCCCATTGCTCACTGGCGTGAGCTTTCCTCCTTTGCAAGCCTGCCCGATTCCTTACTGGGGGAAATAAAGGGAGACTCCTCTTCGCTCGTCGACATACTCAGTCATTCCCACATCCCTGAGACATTAGAAAAGTACGGTGAAGTTCGAGGCTATAATTTACCTTTCTGCTGCTTCATGTGCAGAGACAGTCTCCTCTATGTCTTCTGTTAGATGTAATCTTAGATCGTTGAGTCGTTCAGGAACAAATGAATGGCCAGAGATATAAAGCAGGTTACCTACCTAAATAAGTCGTAAAGTTTTATTACTGCATGTCGGAAGATTTGAATTTTCTTATGCAATAGAAAATAGCAACAACAATATTGTAATATAGACAACTTCACAGTAATAATAATAATAATAAAAAAAAAGTAATTGCTACTCTTTGGTTCCTTATCAATCGGTTCACATTTTCTGACGCCGACCACCCTCTAAAGTAAAGATTTGCATTTTTGCCTGCAAGAGTGTTACTAGATATCAGTATATGACCCAGTCATATTTATGGTCACGACCGATGTTGCATTCACGATGAGTGCAAGACGAAAACAGAAAAAAAATCGTAATGCTTATATCAAATTGTGAAGGTAAATTCCACATCAAAAACTTTATCACACATGATTTTATAACATATATTACCATTAATAATGTACCGAATAAATATTTCATCTGTTTAAGTTTTTTCTATATTCTTTTGCAGGCGAATTCCTGTGACCTTGCATGAAAAGAAACCGGTGCCCTTAGAAAAGAACTCTCTTTTCAGCGGAGCTCATTTTTTCCAGATTCGTTCCACATTGTGGCAGACTTCATGCTTGAAAACATTCCCACGTGGGAATGACATCCTTTTGCGCCTCGAAGTTGATTTTTATGGCGACTTTTATGACACCTCGTTGAATCCGGAATTGCATTCATACAGGTTTTACTCTCCTTTCTGAAATCTTTATTACGTCCCCCATCTCTGCTGCTCGGAACTTATCCAATTTTCTATTCCCTTGTATCTTTTTCCTACACCTTACTAGAAACGCTTAATAACTTACGGAAGAAGAAAGAGGAAAGAATCGTTCTTTTAAGGAAAGGTGAAATTCGCAAAAATATACGAAGCTATTTATGTTTTAGAAAATGGTACAATCGCTGTCAGTTATAAAACATCTGTCGACACTTTCCAAGTTCCCATAATCTTTTGGCGCTCAACAAAGACCATAAATTGCTGCTTACAACCCTGAGATTTCGCGTATGTGAGCATCATAGCACATCTAATAAGGTATTCATAATTTTTTAAGGCATAGAAATAGGAACAATTTTTCTTGGATAACTTACAATTATAGGAAAACGCATTCTATAACTGTCAATCTAGTGCTGTTGGTTAAACTGATTAAAATGATGTCTAGTTACAATCTTTTAAAAAAGATTCTACTAATTTACGTACCTTTGTTTATTTAAATTACTATTCACATATTGCATTATCGAAACTCACTCAGAGGTATTTGGTTTACACGTTTTCTGTAAACCATCTTAAAACTTCCTTAAAACTTATGCAATAAACTGAAATCTTTAAATGTCACAAACTCTCTCATCCACAATGGTGTTTAATCATAAATTCTCTTTACTTCATTATTTTGCAATTTTAACATAAATATTTTAGTGGAAACAGATGTCTCAAAGACAAAAGCAGAAGACACATTATTATGGAAAAAGAAGATTTACCTATACCTAGCCTGAAAATGAATATAGGATGTAAATCACTCATGAAACTTAACTATCCTATTACCTATAATCATTAGTTTTATAATATATTCAGGATACATATAAGACTAAAGTTTTTTTTTTTTTACTAAAACTAAACTTGAAGGTGAATAATACTAAAACAAACACAATGTTTCCTAAAAAACAAAACTAAATAATAATTAATTAATTAAAAAAAAGTTTTAAGCAAAGGAAATGAGAAGAACGTTAAAACGCAAATTTCCTGCAGAACAATCTTCAGAAAAATGGCGAGCCTAACTTTCCTCGCCTTTTCTGAATGCAAGGTCATTCTTGTCGGTTCAGTATATTCCAAAACTGAAATATTCGGAAATGATGCTGCTGACGACGAAAACAGAAATTATCGTTACTTTATCGGAGAAATTCTCCTCAAAAAAGTGACCAGGGGAGCAAAATCGGCCAATCGAAGAAAAACCTCGACTTTTATTGTTCCATTGCCCTTTCCTGAGGGATCTCGGGCTTTCTTAAACTGGCAGTAACTTACGCTTTCGCGAACACTCAAGATCTCAGAAAGACATAAAAACTTTAATGGTACATCGCTTAGTGCCAATCATACAAATAAATCGTTACGGGATAATAGTTGCAATTATATTAGAGAATAAAGAAATAGTGCATTATGAGAATAAAGAAATGAGTGCATCATGGGACGGGGCGGGGCGGAGGAGGAATAGCAAGCGTTGACGGTTCTCGCTCTCTTATCTTCAAGTGATTCACTGTCTGATGAGCGCCATGTACAAAATAGACCGAGAAAAAGAAATGCGCGAGAAAACGAAGGGGAATCCGAGTATCAGGAAGTCTCTAACTGGAGGGACAGAGATGCAATAAAGATTTCAAGAAGGAAAGTAACGCCTGTACGGATGTAGCCCCGGAATCAAAGAGGCATCATAAAAGTCACCATAAAAAAAAAAAGAGCTTAGAAGCGCAAAGGATGGTAATTCTAGGTGGGATTGCTTTCAAGCAGGAATTGCCCATACTGCATTCGAAATTGCTATTGCTGTATAAGGATATAAGATGAAATTGTTATGTATGTAGTCAATTTTCGGCTAAACGAGAACTTGCTGTTTTACTTGACATGGGTTTTAATTAACCGACCTATAGGTTCTTTAATGTCAGTCATTTTATTGACTTTAAGTACCACTTAATATCTAAAATTTTTTGTTCACTGATTGTAGATAATCAATCTGAAACCATGCTGGCTTTTAGATATGTGCCTCTAATATGTTTCATATTTTTTTATGAAAATAACCCCCAACTTGGATCATGATTAGATTTTGCTTACCATGTGGAATGAAGAGCGCAAAATGTCACTCATTCTATAATCTATTCAAAACAAAAGTCGCCTATGTTACAAACTATCATATAGACTTTCAACAAATAATTACCTCTACAATAAACCGAAAACATTGCCTTATATAAGACTTGTTAAGTTCAAGAATAGCAAATTCAACATTTTTATCGCCCCATGCAGCTGTACTGTAATTCCTACATTATTCAGACCCTATGCGTAAACTCGCACTGCTCTTCCCGTATAAACTATTACTTCTTCAAACATATAAAAAATAATGCTATATGAAGCCCCCAGCCACGGCCATAAAGCTCTTAGCCGCGGCCCATGAAACTTTCATCAGAGCCCATAAAACTTTCAGTAACAACCTGCCGGTGGCCTG
>NC_061108.1:89970408-89997908 GCF_015104395.2 Macrobrachium nipponense
ATATAGATAGAATATATATATCATATATTATTATTTTATTATATAAATTTTATATATATTATTATTATATTATTTATATTTTAATACTATATATAGACCGTAGCAGTGTCTGTGGAATATAAGAAGTAAAGAATATTCTGTCGCTAAACATTTGGTTAATTTGGTTAATTTTAAATTAAAAAAGTCGATATTTTAGTCAATCCACGACGTAAGAGTTTTTCAAATTCTCTAAAGATATCCTGTCCGTTCAAACGAAATGTTCCTTTGATTAATGTAACTATGTCCCTTCCTTGTTGATGTGCTACTGGAATGGACACTCATTAAAATACTACTTATCTTTGCCATGGAGTCTTCTATATACACACACATATATATATATATATATATATATATATATATATATATATATATATATATATATATATGTATATATATATATATATATATATATATATATATATATATATATATATATATATATGACTAGAAGGGGAAATCACAAAGGATAACAATGGCTACGTTAAGGACGCCTTTCGATCTCGATTTGTAAATGGAAAAAATGTCGGCGGAATGCCAAGATTAAAATTCAAGGGAAAAGTGTAAGGAAAACTCTAAGGATCAAATTTATAAGGCATATATTTATACTTCTAAATACTCTACGAATGCAGGGCGCCAGCATGGGCGGTAATGGCCCTCGAGGTCCGATTTAGTACTGGAAACAATTGCTTGTAGGACTGGAACACGTGTTCGGAGGGGCCGACACGTATGGGGATTGCAGCGTGAAATATAAGACAGAACTTCTTGCAAGGAATAAGAGGTCCATCTTACACTGCAATGATGTATATGGCTGGTTATCTGTAACACGGGATGGTCTATAAGCACGTGTGCGACGCACAAAGGGTTGGACATATGCCGTGATGCCGCCAACTCTTCGACTTGCTTAAGGTAAATCTCATGTCCTAAGAATTTCCTCAAAAGGCAAGGAATAAATGAATTACTCCTCAAACGTTACTGTATTGAAGGGGAGGATGTGAACACAGACACAATCTTATGTTATCTCCCTCAGTAAAATCTCTTAGCAATTACTAATATCAGGAGGTCATTCAAGCAATAAGCATTACTACACCACATTCATGCGAACCACAGCTCTTAAATCAAAGTAACTTATCGAATAAGGGAGCACAACTGTGGGGGATTGACACGGGTAACGATGAACGATCGCCCAAGTCCAGACACAGGAAAATAACAAAAAAAGAAATAAAGTAGAAGTAATACGGGTGACTGCCACTGATCCTGCACTTACCGCTGCTGTTGCTCTAGGATCCCACTTCTCAGATGGGATTTGTAATGCCCGATCGAAATGGGCGGGGTTTAAGCAAGTTTGAATGTGAGTAGGGGTTTTTTAGCCAATTCAGATATCATCAAGCCCGGAAGTCAAAAGAGATCGACAAACCTGACAGTTGAGGTTTGAATGAGCAACTCACTGTACCACACCACATACAAACTTCATATCGAAAAGAATTAAGGAAACCTGAGACACCAAAGAAATTAGGAAGTGGTGCATAAGACGTTTCGCCCTTTAGACATGATATATATATATATATATATATATATATATACATATATATATATATATATATATATATATATATATATTATACGTATTTTTCGCATTTCTTTACACACTGAATTTTGTAAAATTTTATATTTTATATAATTGCAACTTAACGCATGAGTGTGAACAAAATGAAATTACATTAAACTTTCATTTACTCCTGTGATGTTGGAGACTCCTGGGGTAACGACAAGGATTCAAAGTACCAAATTACACACACACACACACACACACATACACACACATACATACATATACTATATATATGTATTTAATTTGTGTGTTGTGTGCGTGTATTTAATAGTAATGTATATAACACAATATTTAAAGTAATCTCTCAAACCGTGTTTCTTCTTGCGCGACCGTTACACTCTTCCTAGAAAATTGATTGATGCCTCTTCCCTGGGAGCTACCTGTATTTCCTTTAAAAGCAATAAATGTTAGTTTTTCTCTCTTCAACAACCAATCATTGGCCCAATATTCTTTTTTGTAGCATTATTTTTATTGTTACACTGGCTGCAACGGCACAGCCTATAAGCATATATGGTTCATTATCAGATATTCCCTTCGCCGCGTCTGAACAGTGCGGCTGACATCTTAGACTGACTACCTAGTTCAGACCGGGCAGTAACGTGAGTTAGCAGACATTTTTTTGGAGTCTTCTCCCTCTCAGTTCTTATAGTACGGCGAGATCGAGAGTAAGTGGCCCGCCTAAATGGAGGTGGGGACTTCGTCACTTCGTTCGGCAAAAGTCCAGGCAGGCAGCACGCCGAAGGGTAAGGACCCAATCAGGCCTGGGAGGGGAGGAACGTGTGACCCGAGTGCTGGAGACTGACTCAATGAGCCCGCTTTTCGTGTAAGATTAAGCCAGCCTTGTGCTGGCACGGGCTCTTGCTCCTGGAGCAGCACGTAGCACCGCTTCTCTTCCGTTGCCTGCTTTTATGACCTCGAGCATGATGAGACGTTCTCTGTGAATGCAGGAGAAACGGCAGAGAGAAAATGGCAAGGGGATAAAGTAAATTGGAGACTCACAGAAAGAAAGAGAAGGCAGGTCTGGTGCCTACGTATACTTTCCCATAGGTTAATTTAATGAATGGCAAAAGCAAAGGAATTCAAGGATAATATATATATATATATATATATATATATATATATATATATATATATATATATATATATATATATATATATATATATATAAGTATTGACAGCCAACTGCATTAAGCCCAACACGTAGAAATACAATATGTCCTGAGAAATTTTCTGAATAAGAAAACTGGATGAATAAAGGTTAACATGTATATTTTACTTTGATAAGATTTCATCATTCCTTTTCAAGAGGAAAACCTTATTATCTAAAACTTAAGGAAGAGTTTTGACAGGTCTTGGAATTTTTCAGTTACATTAGAAACAGACTCCATTTTTGGCTTATAAATATTTATCATCCCAGTTTCTCTAATGCAAAATGATTCTAGAATTACACGAAGTAAAATGCTACAATACGCGGCAATTTTGGACCCCTTCAGAAGGTCCAGCTCATTATTTTGGAACTGCATTTACAACAGCTTCCGGTGCAACCAAGAACTGAAATATTGTCACGCAAGAAAGGTTATTACCGAATTCATTGAGCGCATAAAGGTAAAATGTACTTTCTGTTGGCTATCACCCCGGGGCTTTTTGACACTTGTATTCCTAAAGGAGAAAATAAACAGAAATAAAATATGTAAATCATATCGGAATGTATTCCTCGTTTTTTTTTTTTTTTTTGTGAGTAAACAAAAGCATATCTGCAAGAACTCTAAATTATAGTTAGCACAAACTCTACTTAGTGAAAACACAGCCCGGCAAATAAAACGTTTGGGGACACTTCTTTTATAAATGAAAAATTTCATCAAGGTAAGAAATATTTAATTTAATCTGTTATGCTCGTCTGTCAAATACAACTTCCCCATGAAAACAATAACTCAAAGTAACCTTATCCGGTAATTTTATTATTACTAATGGGATATTTTATTAATTGCAGAAGCAAACTTTCAAAATGTTTTAGGTATACAGGAACAAGAAAAAAAACACATGAGGTTACGATTTAGAGAGGCGTCATAAAGTTTTCCATAAAAATCAAGTCCGAGACGGAAAAAGGACGTAGTTCCCACGCAGAAAATTTTCCCGAGCGTGAAGCGAGGAACAGTGTGGGGAAATGATCTCAAATTCCGGGACCTAATAGACTGGGTCGTGGACAAAGATCACTTTTACGAATATAAGGTACAAGTATGGGTTTAAGCGTACATGTGAGTATACAGATACATATGCATACAGTCCAGTGTTCAAACGTGGTTCGAGTCATAGATAAATGACTCGAATTATGCACAGCATCAATAGCACTTGTCACGAAAAGGCACAGAATCTTTCAAACGAAATTAAAGCCTCTGTCACTTATATTCGGCCTCAAGATCTTAGGGATGACATAGTCCCCCTGTCATTTATCAATATTAGAAAAGTACCTACATCCTGAAATGTGGCACTCACTCCGTCGGACGTTATCGCCTCCCTTTGGTAGGTGCAATCAATCAAAGTGGGCTCAGTGGCTGAGATTAGGTAGCGTACTGGCTAAAGTATGCTAAGATTCCACGTCGCCTTCCACCAACCGATTCGTCAGCAACTTTTCCAAATATCTTTCCGAGAAACGGAAAGGGCCTATCCTTCTGGTAGTTATCAACCCAATTGAATGAGAAAATAATGAACTTTGCATATATATATATATATATATATATATATATATATATATATTATATATATCTATATATAGTATATATATATATATAGTACATATATACATAAATATATATTATATATACATACATATATATATATTATATATATATATATAGATATATATATTATTCGTATATCTTATATATATACCTATATATATATATAGTATATATATAATATATATATATATATATATATATATATATATATATAAGGGTATGGAGATAAGTATTGAGATACGAGCGTTGTTTCGGACAAGTTGATTCTGCCTACAGACTGTGCGAGGTTCGTTCGCATTCTGAGGACTGCTATCCATCTCTTTCGTGAACGTTTTCGCTCAACTCTGTGCTTAAATTTAAATATTAGCCATTCGGCGTTCTGGCGGGTGGCCTGATCTTGGATGAATAAACAGTTTGCGCTTTTGAAATCTAGTGAATCTAGCTGGAAAGAAAGTATGTGGAATCTGAGCATTCTGTCCCGATCTTGCATTTTGTGCTGTTCCCTTGGCTGCACACAAGGGAACAAATTTCTCCCAAAGTTTAGAGTAAGAGGAGGACATTGTAAATTTTTGCTAATGCCTTCTATTTCAGGTGCTATTCGTTTATTGTTTAGTTCATATGACTTGTGTCATACATTTTTATTTTCGATTTATACCCCACTTGTGTTTTTAAATACACTATCTTCTTGATGTAATAGAAATGGTTTGTCTCTTTTACCAGGTCTGTATCTATGGCCCCGTGACAGAAATCGTATGATTTTAAATTGTTGTGTGATCATGTCGATGTTCGACTACAGGTATATCATTATGTCTTTGGTGACAGGTGTGTTTTGATAGTAATATGGTTTTATAGATTTTGGTTTTATTTAGTTTAGTTTCCCCATGTGTTTTTGGAGAACCCGTTTTCTATGTCAAGTCTTTGTTGTTGTTTTTTCTCCATTGTTTCATTTCTTGATTTGATTGTTCTAATCTTCTAACCAGTTAGTGATTAGTTAATTTTCTAAAGATAAAGTTTATTTGCGAACCTACGGTTTAAATCAGTAGCCTCCTCTAATTTGTAGATATTTTTCATTAGAGTGAGACGGACAAAAACATTTTTTTCACTGTTCAAAATTTAAGATATATATATATATATATATATATATATATATATATATATATATATATATATATATATATATATATATATATATATATATATAAGGATCATAACTACTTTTGAGCTTCGAGGAACAGGATACTAGCACAGCTCGGTATGTTCTATACAGGTACTTTTCAAGAGTAGTGCGATAATAAGATATATATAAACGACAGTAACATTCGCTGTAGGTTATTGTTATTGTAGTACGCTTTTGATATTACTCTTGAAAAGTAGGTTAAGAAAGTACCAAACTTATGATATCACGTTTCTTGAAGCCCAAAAGTGCTTCCTTTGCTCAATTTCCATGGTTATATCACTCTTTTATATATATATATATATATATATATATATATATATATATATATATATATATATATATATATAGATATATATATATATATATATATATATATATATACATATATACATATCTTAAATTCTAAGCAGAAGAAAAATGCAGATTTGAAAACCGGGCCAAATATAAAATATTTGATTAAGGAAGTCTTGTTATGGATTTTGCCAGCTTACTATAAACACTTCTTACAAAAGTATGATGTAACATTGTTTACTAAAACAATGAATGACCCCTATTAACTTTTATCATTTTCTATACAATATTACAGGGAGACCAGATGAAAGGCACTGTTCAAATACACTGCATTTTAATTTGAGAGACAAAATCAACGAAAGGTAAATGAGATAAAGTTCAATTACTTGAATAAATGCAGGAACTGGGGACAGCGGACAAGAAGAATGCCAAAAGCAGCCAGTTAACCAAGAATGGCTTGTCGCGAAGTTTCGGAAAATTGGCTGACCAGAAGTTTCCTTTGGGCTCATGACCGCCAAGGAATTGTTTGCCGAAAGTTCGCCTTCGGGATTTTGGCGCAATTGTAAATAAAAGTGCACCGATTGAATGTCGTGCTCCCGTCTTGGAGAAGGTTCTTAGCCCACCACTTTTCCATTTTTTTTTTTTTCCACATTTACTTTATATTCTTCACAAGAAAAAAATTTTAAACGCGACTTAACTACAAGTAGAACATAGAATGTTCATCTGAATGAAAATAGAATCGAACTGGGATGGGAATATTTCATTAAGGAAAAAAACAAATATTTTACTAATAAAGTCATAAGAAAGATCCCTGTCGCCCCCTCATATAGAAAACCTTGAAAGCTACAGGATTTATGATAAAAGATGGAAAATCATTTTAAGAATTAAGTTGTACATATTGGTTTAGAAACGCCTTCATATGAAAAAACAGTTTTTTCTGTGTATTTATTGTTTGTAATTTCTTGATTATCATAGGTTGATTTGGTTATATTTATTTTTTGTCGAATTCTGACTGATGAGCGCTACTTTAAAATTCTTGCAGCCACGAGATAAGGAAAAAGATGGAAAAGCGAGAAATCATTGGTGGAAAAGAGACTGTATTATTCATATTTCGAATACTGTTTGGACAATCGCGTTAATGAGATATGCTGATTTGGGGGAAAAGAACTTCAGATATTTATCTTTTTGTTGATAAATAATGAGAAGTTATGTGAATCACTTTAGTTGACTTAGAATGAGTTTAATGTTCACTGAAAAAATACTTGCTTTCAGAGTATATCTGAAAGATACTGGCGTCGGGAAGAACGTCATTTGAGGCTTAAAACGGTACAGGAAGTAGGTTTTCTTTACCCTTACTTTTGAGTAACAATTTCCCACCCCACGTCTATCTATCTATCTATCTATCTATCTATCTATCTATCTATCTATCTATCTATCTATCTATATATCTATATATATATATATATATATATATATATATATATATATATATATATATATATATATATATATATATATTTATAAGAGAGAGACAGAAGGAGGGGGTGAGAGATGATGTGTGTACACGGGTATGGTATTTATGTATGTGTGCATGTACGTTTGAGTAAAATTATACTTATGGTTGTAGGCTGGAAACCGCTTCAAATAAGCCAGAGAAGGTCAAGATGAATAATAATCATTGACACCTACAAATAGATTAAAAGCACTGACCCTGGCACAGAAATCAGTGGGTCACCGCATCTTAGGAGTCTCGAAAGAAGAAGAAGAAGACGAATCAATCTTAATATATCTATGATGATCGACTTCCTCGACTGTCTATGATATATGGAGGGAAACGATCTTGAAGTCTCAAGTGAAACGATCTGTTTTCATCAAGAAAGAGGGGCACGGTAGAGATTAGGGAATGGAGAGGGGGTTCCTAGTTTGGCCTTGGAGGGGTCCTTGCCTTTATTAATGCGAGAGAGAAAAATATACGATGATATATGAGGTAGGTCGGTACATCACTCATGCTGTAATCTTCAGTGGAAATACTCTTTTTTTTTTCGCTTCACTTTTAATCTTTATTATTTCCTTTTCTGTCGAAAGAACACCAAGTTCCAAGTGTTCAATGAGTGATAGTTATAGTTATTGGTTTCTATGCTAAAACTGTGACGTCTATTCCTGAATTACTTAACAACATTAACTCTCATTGATTAGACCAACAATTAACTATATTCATTTGCCAAAAATACTTGATCGGGTTTAAGAGAAAATTCTGGGAAAGTGAAATAGAGATGAGATAAACTAAACTGATGCCGATGCAATATAGTACTAATATTGTCACAATAAGGCACATAAACTACTCGGTTTTACAGAAACATATGAGAAATTATCAAAATCCTCTCAATAGCGTTCCTTGTTATTTATTTATTTTTTTTATTTATTTAGACAAATATGCACTTTCCTATGAAACATAGCCCCAAATCCCTTAAATGCTTGCTGTTGGCTACACACACACACACACACACACACACACCACACACTATATATATATATATATATATATATATATATATATATATATATATATATATATATATATATATATATATATATATATATATATATATATGATATCCAATGGAGCACGAAACATGCGCTTGGGAATATCCTTAAATCCACGGTAGAAAAACAGAGGACTTGGAACAAGTACTTTCATAGTTTATTCTACATATTCAAGTTCACACAGAATATAATATAAGTTGACAAACCTTTATATACTAATAAAGGAAGGGGGGGGGGGGGTGTTACAGTTTGCTATTCTGGGCGGCGTGTTTTTTAAGCAAATGAGACAAGGAAAGAGGATCAAGGTACAATCCAGGACGGAGATTTAAATTCCTTGTTGACATGGCTTCAATAAAAATGGATTGCAATAGATTTCTTTTGCGGTCATCTTTGACCCTACAGATTATAGAGGAATTATCCCAGTTAATAGTATGGCCTGTTTAAGCCAACTAATATACCATTATTCGCTAAACCTCTTGATATGGCATATTTGTGCTGAGAGCATCTCACCTTTAAATCTTTCGATGATTGCCCTATATAAATTTTATTACTTTCTTTTCAAGGAATATTGCATACAATATTGTTTGAATTTGACTGGCTATTCTTAATTAGTTTATTTCTCAAAATACCATTATATTTAAATACTAAGTTAATATCAATAGCTTTAAAATAGGTACAGCACGAATGAAATTTGGATGAAATGGTACACAGATAAAATTGTTAAGTAATTTGTTAACACTGGTTGGATTATAATATGTCTTTTTTGCTTTATTTTTACCAAGTTCAAAAAAATATGGAGGGTAACACAATGAATCTACTTTATCAATAATTTTAAACTTATCTTCCAAATATTCAGGACTTCAAATTCTAAGAGCTCTAAGATACATACTGGAAAATGCTGTTTACCATGGTTACAGTAACAATGGATATATGACAAATTATTCGCGGGTTTCCTATATAATTTAAAGCAAAAATTGGTGTTATTTCTAAAAGTTAAGACATCCAAAAATGGTATACAATTATATTCTTCATATGCTATTAATAATTGTATGAATAGTAAAACATTATTGATTGTATGCACGAAATCAGGAATATTTACATTTCCTATTACAATAAAAAACAATCGTCTACATATCTAACCCAGAACACCTTTGAGAATAAATTTCTTGGAAAAAGTCCAGACGCAAAGTACTCCATGTAAATATGAGACAAAAGTGACGAAAGAGGGTTACTCATAGCCATACCAAAATATTTGTTCATAAAAGTTACCATTGAAAGTAAATTTACATTTTTTATACAAAGGGATACTAAGCTAACAGCAATTTTTGTTTTAAATTATATAGGACACCCACGAATAATTTGTCATATATCCATTTTTACCCTAACCATGCAAAATAAATGAAGGTATGTATCTTAGAGCTCTTAGAATTTGTAGTCCTGAATGTTTGGAAGATGAGTTTAAAATCATTGATAAAATAGAAGATTCATTGTGTTATCCTCCATATTTTTTGAACTTTGTAAAAAATAAAGCAAAAAAGACATATTATAATCCAACCAGTGTTAACAAAGAACTTAATAATATTTTCTGTGTACTATTTAATCCTAATTTCATTCCTGCTGTAACCATTTTAAAAACTATTGAAATTAGCTTTGTATTTAAATATAATAATATTTTGAGCAGTAAACTAACAAAAAATAGCCCGTTAAATTCAAACAATAATGTATACAGTATTCCTTGTAAAGAATGTAATAGAATTTATATTGGGCAATCATCGAAAGATCTAAAGGTGGGATGTTCTTAGCACAAATATACCCTATCGAGAGGCTTAACGAATAATGGCATTGCGGATAATTGGCTTAAGACAGGCCATGCTATTAACTGGGATAATTCCTCGATAATCAGCAGGGTCAAAGATCACTGCAAAGGAAATCTGTTGCAATCCATTTTTATTGAAGCCATGTCAACAAGGAATTTAAATCTCCATCCTGGATTGTCCGTTGATCCTCTCTCTTCGTCTCTTTTGCTTAAAGAACAAGCCGCTTAGATTATCAAAATGTAAACCCGTCATCCTTTTCTGTTTTTGTATATAAAGGTATAAAGGTCTATCAACTTCTATTATAATCAGTGTGAACTTGTATAAACTACGAAGTCCCCCAGTTTTCCACTCACCTTTCTACCGTGGATTTAAAGATATTCCCAAGCAAGTGCTCCTTCTTGCTACATTGTTTGCATATATATATATATATATATATATATATATATATATATATATATATATATATATATATACATATATGAGTCACATCACATTACCGTGATTCATATACATACATCGAGCTACAAATGTCCTTTAATATCTAATTCACTCTACCTCGGAATTAATATATTTTCATATATGTTAACCGAAGGGGAATTTTTTAGCCGATGAGAAATTTGTCGGCTTACGGGCGCGAACCGTCGAACCCAACAAATTCAAGACGCACAGTGAAGCCTTAACCCACACCGCCATCGCAAGAGGGTATAAATTTATATAAGCACGTGAGCCAACAAATTTCTAATCGACTAAAAAAACTCCTTCGGTTAACATATATGAAAATATTAATTCCGAGGTAGAGCGAATTAGATATTAAAGGATATTTGTAGCTCGATGTATGTATATGGATCACGGTAATGTGATATGACTCAAATAATAACTAGGTGCAGACAAAAGCGCTACAACGTTACTGAGGTCGAAGTAGGTTGATGCCGACTCCAAACAACGAACACCTGAGAGCGACAGGTATTTGTAGTTGAGAGGCGGCATAAACTATACCCTCTTGTGGCGGCGGTGTGGTAAGGCTTCACTGTGCACCCTGGGATTTGCTGGGTTTGATGGTTCGCGCCCGTGAACCGACAAATTTCTTATCGACTAAAAAATTCCCCTTCGGTTAACATATGAAAATATATTAATGTGCCTTATTGAGACAATACTTTATCAGTGATAACGATTTTCCCCTCTTTATCCTTTTTTTTTTGTCATTATAACATTTGCCGTAGGACGGGTTATTTCCAGTTAAGATCAAAATTTGAGCAGAACAAAATAGTTTATTTGCTTATACCTTTTCTTGAATAACTAATCAGAGAGGAATTTTTCAAAAGCTACTCTGTGATCTAAGTGACAATTACAACTTTAATATTAAATAGGAGCTTATGGCTTCCGGATGGTTACTAAGTTCTCGATAAATTCTTGCAATTTTTTAATGTCTAAATCATTCCGCTCACTGCTATCACAATATTTAACTTTTGCTTGAGTCTAGTGGAATGAATGCATCACACGATTGTAGGGAGCAGTATCGAATAAAAAGATTTCTTTTTCTAATAATTACCACGTACACAATGAACAGTTGAGCTCAACAAAAGCACTCAAGGATTTAGCGTTACTCGCCCAGGGCCAATCAGCTTCGCCTAGGAGTCGAGCCCTTTCCCTAATTAGGTGAGCCCAGATTATATAAAATATTATATGGAAGGTAATAAAACCGACCTCCGACGTAACATTAACTATTGTCTTTTTACAGCTTGTGAGTACCGCTGTAATGAATATTTCCCTTATTTGAAAAGGTGACTTACTTTAGAGAGCCAGCCTTCAAAGCCTCACCCGAACTTATTCTCTTACTTACAAAAGAGACCGAAAATAAACGTAACCTCGTTCCGCAGAGCAACTTTAATCACGCTACGCCGCATTTAAACTTTCCTTTGTGTTATCAAAAGTTAACAAAGTTAATACTAAAAATGGTTGAAGTTAATGTGGCTTGATGTGCTCCCATGTCCTCCAGGACTCGCCTCTTGCATTTTAATGCCTCTGGCACCCTCGAGTAAGGTATTTCAGCGTGAAAAAAATACAGAAATATTTCCTTGAAAGGCCAGCAATATTACGGGTAAAATAGTAAATATCAGGAATAGAATGAAATCAAGTTTAAGATATAAATAAATACATTTTTGTGTTACTCAAGCAAAAAATGCAAATGGACAACTATATTCTCCGTTTACTTTGATATTCAGCCAAGCTTTGTTTATCAGTATTATATCAAAATCGACAGCAAGAAATCAAATTGATAATAATATCAAAAGCTTAATGATCATTTGTATTCTTTTTCTTTACCATGGGGGACACATGCAAATAAACACCACCATTCTTCACTTAGAAATCTTTCAACTGTATTCCACATAGGAAAATGAAAAATATAAATGATTACAAAATTCATTTCTTCTCCATTCATCAATATCGGCGTGTTCATTCCTTTATACGGATAGCTTCATTTACAGAGCCTACGTTATCTTCCACGCACGAAAAGAGAAGCGTTTCCTTCAAAACGAACAATGACGCACTGCAGTTTCCAACCGGTGGTTAACATGATTGTCACTTGACACCAACATGGCACTCTGGGCACTTGCACGAGAGAAGAGACAAACGCTCCGGTGGACTTTTCAGAAGTTTGTTATTCTTTCACAAGTGTGTCAAAGTTAAAAATAAACGGGGGGAAATATAGTTCCCCGGTAAGAAGCAGTACTTGGAATGGTGCTTCCTTACTATGGAATTAAGCTCATTTTATTTTTCTTTATTCAAAGGGTCTAAGTAAAACTGCAGCATATGATAGAAAAAATTAATGCTGCATTTAAACAGATGTTAACCGTAATTCAGAAGGAATACTTTTTTCTGAAATATTTAGCAATGATACAGCTGAATAGTCATAAAAAAGTAGAATAGAAATGTGGTAAGTGACAGCTGTTTATGTATGCATGTATGTATGTATGTATGTATGTATATAAATATATGTATATATATATATATATATATATATATATATATATATATATATATATATATATATTTATATATATATATATATATATATAATATATTTATATATATTAATATATATATGATATATATATATATATATATATATATATATATATATATATATATATATATAAATATACTATATATATATATATATAATATATATAATATAAGTTTCTCAACATGTTAAAGCAATGTGCATGACGCAGCATTCATGTAATGGACGCAACACAAAAGGAATTGCTAATAGCACACTTATCCTGAGTTACAGAACATTGATTTCAGTGCCACACTCGACGACTTTAAATGGTAGTGAACCTGTAACCGCCTTCTCTTCTGGCGCACCAAAATCTTCAGTGCGGTCAGGCGTGTCCCAATTGGGTACTCTGGTCCTTCACTATTTCACCAGCAAGGTTCACATACGTAATCAGCTGTTTAGCCAATGTGCGAACGAAAATGAGTTTCATCTTAAATCTGTGGTCGACTTACGTCTTTTTCGTTAAGGGGATTTATTTCACACTGATCCCTCTCCATTTATATGCTTATACATAGTACATAATACAATCAAGCTAAAAGTCAAGATCTACAGCACAGTGATAAGACCAGTGTTAATGTATGGATTGGAAACATGGGCTCTAGAAGAAAAGAGGAAGTAAAGCTTGAGAGAACAGAGATGACAATGCTGAGGTGGAATATGGTAATATCGCTGCTTGAGAGATTGGAAAATGATGAAATAAAAAGAAGGGCAGGCTTAATAAAGATTACATAGGGGATAAAAGAGTTACGATTGAGATGGTATGGGCATGTTAGAGGAAGAAGATCGAGAGGGAGACAGAGAATTAGATGGGGAGATAAAGCGAAGGAAGATATGGAGAGAGGAGGTTTGGTAGAGGATGATGCCTTTAATAGAAGGCAGTGGAGAAGGCACATCAGGCAACCGACCCCTTAATGTAGGGATAACGATGGGAAAGAAGAGAAGAAGACATATAAAATATATTCACAGCTGAATGGTGGATGAATCCCACTACAGAATGCTTCCATAACAACAGCCTCTTCCAACGCAAAATAGATGCCTCATCATTATCATCTCCAGCTCCGGCAGGAATAGCTAAACATGTGCTATAGTGAACTTCCTTGTTACATTAGGGCGTTTCGGCTTCAACACATTAAGCCATTTTCAACCTAAATAGTGGCAACACACCAAAACATTAATCGAGCTCTAAATACACTCTGCATTCACCTCTGTCTGTGAAACAATTCAGTTCCTACTAGATATCAAGGTCCGTCCTTTCAAATTCATATATTGATATTCCTATCCTCTTCTGACCTTGCAAACAATTGCACAACCACTTTCACTAGCTTGCGCAGTATTTCCTCATTATCCCAGAATTATATGTATCCTTAGCAAACATCAACCATACGATATTCCATTCACGAATCACTTTTTATTCAATAATTTTGCCTAAACATCTACTGGTTTTTAGCTTCTTGCATCACTTCACCCATAAAGACAGATGACGATGACTCACGGATTAATGATAAGCTGGATACGATGACAACTGACGAATAAAAGAACTTATTTCATCCTTTGGTTTAAACCTCAGCTGCCTGTCATGAAAGATTGTTTTTCATCCCACATACCGAGAAATGAAACTTTCACTACTCTGGGGCCCATTTGACCTCCAAATATTGTATAAAAGCATGGAATAGAACGGTAGATGTTAGTAAGTGAACGAATTAGAACAAAGGTTTTATGGAAACGATAGAATGGAATGAAAATGGGGCATGTGTGGCGAATGTGGACATACCTCAAAAGACTTGAAATTCGTACTGTAAGACCCATGTATTCATTATATAGATATAGATATAGATATAGATATAGATATAGATATAGATATAGATATAGATATAGATATATAGATATATAGATATATATATATATATATATATATATATATATATATATATATATATATATATATATATATATATATATATATATATATATATATATATTTATATTTACAGTGGACCCCCCGTATTCGCGTTCTCCAGATTCGCGGACTCACACATTCGCAGATTTCTCTCGGGAACGTTTCCCTGCATTATTCGCGGAAAATTCGCGCATTCGCGGTATTTTTCTATGATAAATATCCACAAATTCCTGGTTTTTTTTATGAATTTCATCATAAAATGCACTTTTTGTGATAAAACTATTAAAAAACCCATGTAGGAAAATTTTTAGTGGGTTTTTCTTGAGTTTTAACTAATAAAATAGGCTGTTTTTAGCATTTTTATAGGGTTCCAAACATTCGCGGATTCTAACTATTCACGGGGGGGTCTGGTACGCATCCCCCGCGAATACGGGGGGACCACTGTATATACATATATATATTTATATATATATATATATATGTGTGTGTGTGTGTGTGTGTATACACGCACACACACGTTTCAATAGTATTTACTTAAAAAGTGTTAATCAGATACTGAGATTCATAAGAAAGAAACATTCACTTTCATCTTTATGATTCTGCTCGACATTTTATTTCCACCCTTCTGAATCAGACATTATGCATATTTTTTTTCTTTTTTTGAGTCCTTTCTATGGGCCACTATATAACGCGGATGGAGTGCCTCCATATTTTATTCCCGACGATATAAGCCTAACTCCTCTTTTAATTCTGGCCAGCCTGTCCAATATTTCTTTTCACAGGGCGCTGGGAGATGTTATTCTTAAAAGTTTTACCTTCTTTTGTTTTTAAAGAATCTTGAGCTGATTATTTCTTTTACTTTGATATTAACTTTAATTACTTTACTCAGGCACTATAAACGAGGGTCTCCGTAATTTCATAGTTGAAATATACAAATGCTTAGCAACTTATTCATAAAACGTAAAATGAGGTTAAAATAAACATTGTAGAGAATTTATAATGGTCAAATTAACAAGAAAAAACGAATAAACGTTTATCCTTTCATTTTATAAATTGTATATTTATCTCATATTAATCAAACAACGATTAAATTAGTCATTACTTCTATCATTTATTTACCATGCACATCAATGAATGTTTTACAAAAATCAGACAGCACTTGAATAAGAAATCGAAGATTTTATTGAAAAGAATAAGTACAGAACAATTTATATGCAACAGATCTCTGCAAAATATTTTTCATGAATTTCATTCTTTTTGTGTATCACGAGAAGATATTCTTGATAACTATTATGTAAAGTACCACTTATCAATTCCTTTATTTTTGTAAGTGTATAACTACATAGTTCTATGGAAGATACGTATGATAAACTTGTCATAACAAAAACTTCTTTGGTATCAAGATTAAAATCGTTATTTTTCTAGTTTAAGAATTTCCAATGAAAAATATAGTGATGACGACATTCCAAGCTCTGCTGCTGCATATATATATGATATTGGTAAATCGTTTTCAGTTAAAATGAGTTTTTGAATCGTGCCCAAAATTAAATACGAGGCAATATTGTCCATATATTTTCGAAAACTTTGCATATTATGTTGAAAGGATTCCAATCTACTGCTATATATTGGCGATTTTCTCTCTGAAAAATGGCAACAGAGTCAACGGTAAATTTTTGCAATGAAAGAATTAGATTTTTTATGAGTAATTCTTAAAATATGGAAATAAGATACCAGCGTTATACAGAACCTTATGCAAAAAAATGGGCATTTGACAAAATAAGCATGTGGCTAAAAAGACTCGTCAGATTGGATAAACCATGTAACAAATCAGATGGTTCATAACTGATAAATTATTAGAAATGCCTTTCAAGTTTTTCCTTCGCTCTAATCCGATTTAATACTTATTGCCTCATAATGCACGTAAAGGCAGAAGACCCAGAGTTGTACATCGCAAGTGATGAATGTGTCTCATGAATCAAAGAACTTTTTCGGTCATGGTGAAATAAGCATTCGAACAAGGTGCCACGGCTTAATTCTGTTCATTTATCATCCGAACATGCGAGTTGTAACTCCCTTTTTTTTTTTTTTTTGAGGCATAGAGATCGTGTAGCTCTTAGATACTTTCCCTAACTTTCGCAATTATTCTTTTTCTCTGTTTCACTTTCGATTTAATATCTGGTGATGCTGTGACATAATAGCACTTGCCCCAGACTACAAGTTTGTTGCAAGTTGCAGTAACTGTTTTTTTTTTTTTTTTTTTTTTTTTTTTGGGGGGTGGGGGGTGGGGGTGTGGGGGTGGGACGGGAGGGGTGAATATAGTATTTCAAGGTAGTGTATATAAGACCTCAAAATTCACAACTGGCAAAATATTTACAGTTGGAAAGCATGAAAAACTGTTGATATTGATGAACTGAAATACTCGACATGAGATCGGGACCGAAGTTGGAAATTATAAATAAATCACTTTTCAGACGAACTTAGCCAAAAGTCGTCGAAATGTTGGAATGAGCAGAGTCAACGAGAGCGGACTAAGTTATATAAGCAAACAGCGTGCGTGCATAGGACTGGAAGGAATTTGAATGTGCGCACCTGTGCTGATCGGGAATCAAGTGTTAAGATAAATTTAGAAGCCGTAGGTCTTCAGGTGTTAAGAGCAAATTAACTGTCTAGGCCTTCGTTGACCACATGACAGCACTACAGACTAGGGTATAAACGATTGTGAAATGTAGTGATACTGGAGATCTAAAGCTTATAATATCTATAAAAGCTCAAACCTGGTGCGTAATTTATAAGCTCACAGCTCAGGGAGCTACATCTAAAACGTAAACAATGAATTATTGACACGATATCTAAATGTCTCATTGAGATAATAGTTAAGTTGAAGAAATAGTACTTAATACAATTTATTCCCTGGCATGATTTCAATGTTTATTACCGATAGCCGGGTAGCCGAATTTTTTGCTTATCACTGTTTCATAAACCTGTTCATGGTTCGAATCCTGGCCCGTGCAGAATTAATATCAATCATAATTGCCATTAGGTGAAAGTTACCCTCACGGTGTAATTAATTTGATACTAAATGACTGTTGTGGCTTGATATTGTGATATATGGTGAGTGCATTGCTGAAGCCAGATTTGAGTAGATACTTTGGCTAGTTTCTGCAAAGTAATATGAGAGTAATTTAATCATTCATCCTCATAAAAATTACTGTAATTACCATGAAAATAATTTAGTTGTATATAATGATTCAAGCAGCTTCATGGAGACGCACGAGTTATTGCATATGACTGCAAACTTGCATTCATACAAACGGACGCGTACTCATTTTACTTAAGCAAGTATTACCACATTCCCATGCATTCATGCCTGTGAGGGAATTTCCCTCCTTCTTCTGTATATATTACAGTACTTTTTCCTGTATGTAAATATATTCATGAAAACGTATGATTTATAAGCCTTGACGTGGGTGGGCTAATTTTAGAAATGGCTTCTACAACGCCAAAGATATCTTTTTCCAAATTGCCCAACGAACTACAAGCGGTCTTTCAATAATTGAACTATTTGCCAATGCCATTGACAATATTATCATTTGGAACTGTTATGCCACGCGAGCTCAGGCTACAATTACAATTAATTTATCAAAATAATAATGATTGGAAATTATGTTAATAATTACCTGAAATATGGGATAATGAGATAGGAGTGCCTGACAAGGTATTTCAAATAAATATTTTAAATCTAAATAGTCTTATACATGAATGTTTAAACGAAGGATTTTGGATCTTCTTCAGTGCCAAATTATTGTCTCATTATTTTGTGACAATTATTGTTTGCCGTCTTCAAACGTTTGTTCAGATGATAAGATTAGCATGAAATTGACTAACAATTAATTTCCTTAACTTTTATCATTGCTCTTCTTTTTAGGCTTTTTCTTCCTTATTGAAATACTTCCCTTCTTTTTTCGTTCGGTAAGATATGAGGCGTCCAGTGCTAAAACCCACACTCGCCACAAATTTGAGAAACATTCCAAAAAATTCAAACCTGAAGAGAATATCTTGAAAAATAAAAAAGTTATGGCCTTTTTAAATCTACAAATTTAAAGGCATTTTTTCTCTATTTTTTAAAATGTGGTGAGTGTTGGTTTTAACGCTGGACGCCTCATATGGAATTTATTCTTTTTCAACAGATGAACTGATGCCAAAATCGCAAGGAGAGATACACTGTGGATTTGGGGATATTGGTGCCAAATAAAAAATAAGAAAAAAATCATCTTCAGATACCTGAGAAGAGGGGAATTCAAGAATTCTATATCCTTGTTATGCACTAATACCTTAAAGACATATTCTATGATCTTTAAGGGGGATGAAGCGTTAAAGACGGAAGGTAAAATGTTCTTTAACAGCTATACAGCTTTTTCATATTCATCAGTAAAGGATACAAAAAAAAATAAGCCATATAGATTAGTATGAAAAATACCTCTGAATTTCATCGAAACGCTCATATTTATCTAATTAAACAGTAATAGGATACATGGCGTTGTAATTACACTGTTTTGTTCTTAAATATAAAAAAAAATCAATGTACAAGGTAACCAGATTATCCATACCTTCAAGCACAAATTACGTTCATTAACTTGTGTTTTTTTCCAGTTCAAAAAAATAAGCCTTAAAGTACCGACGAAAAGAATAACAATGTGAAATCACTTTTTATATCAGGTTTTAGGTTTATATCAGTAAAATATGTTAATATTACCTAACTTGCTTAATTTTAGATATTTTTAGAATTTTGCTACATATTTAACAAATACCAAATTGTTTCTTTTGTATTTTTTAGGGGGATCTGAGTTCTGAAACTTTTTCACAAATGTCGTCAGTGTGTAAATTAACAATAATTTTAATTATGGAAAAGGAAACCTACAAGTTATAATCGGTAATCTTGTGGGTTTCTTTTGCCATCTTCAGAAGAAAACTGAAACAAGTTTTTGTTTCGTTCAGTCATTTTAAACACAATGAAAAAAGTAAGCGAGCAATTAACCTTACTTTTAAGATCAAGGTATTATTTATAAAGGTAAAAATGCAGCCAAATATATGTATATATGGACACATCAATTTCATTCTCATTACCTTTCACGGAACTTAATCGCATTTCTTGCTTAGCGAATTAAAATATCGATTATTACTTTGAAATATGGAAACTGTTTGATGCCATACATGTCAAATTAAACAAACTGCATAAAATACATATAGGTAGTTAACGACAAGAAATATGCATATAATACACTGTAAACGATTCTATCCAAATATTCCTTATTAGCAAGGACACTGACTAACTTTTCCCAGTAGCAAACTAATATGCTTACCATTATGTGGAATTACCGGAAAATCAAGTAAAAGATGAATATTGGCGTCACATCAACTATACAATAATCGGAAAACATTATTCTTACGATGTCAAAAACTTAGCATGGTCATTAAATGCATGATATCAATATCAAAATTTCTTTCGTAAAAGATTAACATTAATCTCAATATTTGTTAGTATCTTTTACTGATGAATATGAAACAAAGTAAGGAAATTTACTCGTTTATTACAAAATTACCGGTAATTAGTATATGTAAGATTTTTTAACCAAATGAAATTTTCTTTGGTTCATGGTTTACATACATAAATAACCTTCTAAGAAAATCCGATGTGTTGCTGATCGTGTCGAGGACACCTAAGCTATGTATCAATGAGCATCAAAACCATGTTTCTGAAATATAACAAAACTGAGAGTAGTAATTTTAGCCCCTGATGTACAAGACCAACCGTACTTAGAAAATAATAACAATAATTCAAAAAGAATATATGTTTATTACCAGTCTTATTTCTTCGTTTTAAAACAATATCTGCGAAATGCTGCATATTAAAGATAAAGGAATAGAATCTTGCGTGATGAATTTAGCCCATAAATCACTCCAGACATTTGCGCACGACAAAGTTAACACACCAGCTTGGAAGCTTAGGTGATTTGTTAAATTACATTTATTAAAGCCTTATCTCATCCTGAATTAATGAATACTCTCATGCGCAAGAATTATTTTCCTTTTTCGACTTATCTACACATTTTTATTTAGATTAAAAACATGGAATTAATTTTTTTTATTAAAAATCCGAATTAAAATGTGCCCTTATGGAATGCGAATGAAATATTACATTGTCAACAATTAATCATTTTACGACTTGTGGCAAAATGAAGTATTAGGCACTAAGGCATCAAAAGAAAGAAATAAGATGGAGCTGGAAAATAGCACAGCTTTACAATGACTGTTAAAGTATGAAATGAAGAATACATAGATTTCCAATTTAATAATATGCACTAAATATCACTTAGCTTTACCTAGCTTACGACTGTTCTCTTTTTAAGAGACAGCCCAAAACAAGGGAATATTTGAATAATAGTTTACTGGTAATATCTAAACAAAAATCGGCTAAAAATTCAATATTAAAACACAGCAATATACATTTCATACTCGTTTGCAGAAAGACACTGATTTTTCATATATATATATATATATATATATATATATATATATATATATATATATATATATATATATATATATATATATATATATATATTGGGACGTACGTTCATAAGAAATAACTCCGAATGAAAAATAAAATTCTTTGTACTAACAGAGATCAAAGGAGAAAATCATGCTGAAATACATTTTCCGAATAACAATTATCGCAAATTCTAAACATTTTATTTCGCAGGCATTAATTTCAATATTTGTATTTTTGTCAGTAAAAGATAATGAGTTAAAAATAAAAAATATGCAAAATTATGATTTGTGAAAGGACTTTAATGATTTTATGGGAAAATAATACCTTGACTCGGCTGATGTAAAATAACTTATGTCTTTAAACACCACAAATATCAATAAAAAGGAGAAATACTAAAAGGGGACCAAAAAAGAACGATAATTTTTCTTAACAGAAAATAGAGTATATGCTTGCGTAAGTCACTAGTTAGACCTAAAACACTGTTATGAAAAGGTTATACTGACATAGTTGCAAGTTGTTTATACATACCCTAAATGAAATAAGATAAGTATAGCAACTGCATACCGGAATAAATACTCACTAAAAATTGAAGGAGGCTCCACTATCCGCTTTGACTAGTAGTGTAACAAACGTATTTCATCAACCATCTTCATGAACATCAATTTCTGTCAAGATTACTTGAGTTCATAACTACACCGCCTGATGGAAGGGGAACAATCCATCAGCGATGACAAAGTGGTCATTGCAGGTATAGGCTGTTCTGTGATAAATCAACCTAATGGTTTTAGGCAATACTAATTAAGCAAATGGCTTATATAGATCACAGATATACTTGGTCATAGAGATTGATTCTGCCCTATAACTCTTCATTTAATTCTACTTAAGCTTGGTATTCGGTTATGCATAGTATGTAGCAAATTGGTAAACATTCGCTTATCTGATATGTACTACGTTGATGATCTACACATGTGGTAGTTTGTCTAGCAAGTTAAAAGAGGGTTTGAAGGATAAATATAATGAAAAATATTAGAACATTTCGGACTTGATATAGGAAGAGGTTAATAGTCCTCTCTCTCTCTTTTATATATATATATCATATATATATATATATATAATATATATATATATATATATATATGTATGTATATGTATATGTTATATGTATGCTATATATATAATATATATAATATATATATAATATATATATATATATATATATATTATGTATATATATATATATATATACATATATATATATATATATATATATATATATATATATATATACTCATTTGTATATATATATATATTATATATATATATACTATATATATATATATATACTATATATATATATATATATATATATATATATATATACACAAATGAGTGTTTGTGTGTATAATAGATGTAATGAGATACACTATTGAGCTAGGAACCCATGAGACTTCTTTATTTGGGGCTTGAAGCATTCTTTTAAATGTTATTTTCGTAATATTTACGTATATTATTGTAATGGCAATTAAATTCAATTGTACAGTAAACTTCAATCTACAAAGGAAAATTGAACTTGATTCGCACATGCTCTGAGTTACAGGCACACAGCGTGAGGAAAGAGGTCTTTTTCCATAAAGAGGTAGTTATGCAAAGCAGCTTGGATGCAACTCAATCTATGTTTGACATATGGAGCTTATCCAATGCTTCAGTTATCATCTAATAAACATTACTGAAAAGTGATATCAGCTGAACTTAAACATGTTCTTGCTTTAACTCTCTCTCTCTCTCTCTCTCTCTCTCTCTCTCTCTCTCTCTCTCTCTCTCTCTCTCTCTCTCTCTCTCTCTCTCTTCAGCGTATTGAATTTCTCCTATAAAACATAAGTTTCGATAAGGAAGGAGATTTCAGCAAACGCCAAAGAAGGCGACGCAAGAGAATTAATTGTGAATTGGTTTTCCCCCGAAGTTAATACTACCGAGCAATCTCCCGTAAACAAAATTTCACAAGCACACCAAAGGAAGAATATCAAAACTAATGAACTGAACTGAATGTAATGGATCTGGCTGATCTGTTTTTTTAATTCAAAGGACGCCATTTCTCCATTTATAAAAAATATATTGTAAAGTGTTTTTTCTTTGTTTAAACCCGTGAAATGTTTAGGTCTCTAACTTCAAATCTCCTTTTGTGCTCCTTATATCCCGTAGGTTGCTTCAACACGAGAGACAATTTGTTATTATCAAAAAATGAGTTAAATTCCGTTACATGAAGCATTTTGTTGAAGTATATTTGATATTGATGTATTCTGATCCGTTGCATTACTAGAACTGTATTACCTTTAACGAAAGCCACACGTATGGGTAAAAGGGTATTATTTTGAATAAAGAAAATACGTTAAAACCCGCAACATCGACGGCAATTGTATCAGTTCTGGCTAGCAATAATCCTTAATTTCATACCTCTGTAATCTTTATTTTGCATTTCGGCCATCTGAAATGTCCGCTTCCCAGTTGAATTAATCTTGTTTTTGTGCTTTGAAAGTTTAATGGCCATAGCGGGCGAAAAATTCTGTTTTGCATAACATATGTGGCCATTTAAAACATCCAATGGGATAGACGTAAATTTTAGGGAATAGTTTTACAGTTCAAACAGGTACTATTTCTCTTGTACTATATAACGCGAAATATATAGTTTCTGTCCTCTAGTTTACTGACTGGGTGAATTTCAACTTTCTATTCTCAGCGACCTCTTTAGGAGAAAAAAAAACACTTAATGAAATAAATACCCAATATGGGTAAAAACCAAAAGAAGAACATTCATATTTTTATTATCTACGATATTTGTCTTTCGGAGTTTCCAAAAGCCCCAGTCACACCAAACTAGTTCTTAGAACGTCCTACCCCGTCCTAAAAAAATATCGTTAAACAGGTTGCGGTCGGGGTAGAACGTGTAAAAATAGGCCAAAATTACACGGTCTACCCCGACAGCAACCCATTTTTAAGACGGGGTAAAACGTGCTAAGAACTAGTCTGGTGTGACGGGCTGTCCTACCAAAAGACGCCCGACTGTACCACGTCGCAACACGTCCCAAATGGGATTGAAGTAAAGCAGTTCCGTTTGTAGTACGTTCATCTCGTTTTAAGGACGTTGTCGCTCCGTCTAATTACAGGACGGGTTGGACGGCAAAATATGTTGAGCACTCTCAAAGTTCTGGAGCACCCTTCCCGTCCTAGCCCGTCCATGAAGTTAGTAAACAGATCGTAAGGGTTACTACTACGTCCACTCCGTTCGAACACAGTTTGAGTCCGTTTGGCAACACTTTTCGGGACGTAGTGAGAACGAATTTGGTATGACAGGGGTATAACAAAGCTTGTTATTTATTTATGTTTTTTTTATCTCAGTCATCCTACTCGACTGGTTGATATTTAGTGTGGAGTATCGGGTTGCATCCTGCATCCTTAGGAGTCCATCACTTTTCTCACTATGTGCGTTGTTTCTAATAGCATATTCCTCTGCATGAGTCTTGGAGATACTTCGGCATCTAGTTTTTCCAGCTACCTTTGATGGATCTTGGGTTCGTTATATACCTACTTAGAGCAGGGACGCTTACATATGAAATCCTTTTAAAGGATACGAAGCAGTTGAAATACTTAATTGTGTAAATAATTCGTAAATGTGAGAGAAATTAATAAGTTGATGTGAAAAAATATTATTGATCATCCTCTCGGAAGCATAAATAACGGGATCCCAGCAAAATAGAATATAACGCAGTTATATAATGCATTTTGTTTGTATGTAACGCAACTATTTTCTGTATTTGTTTGTGTGTCCTTATAAGCAGTATATGACGGCCATCTAATGTTTATCAAGTGACGTTTAGGAGAAGGTATTACGATCTCAAACGCGCATGCGCTTTTGGGAACAATGAACTTTTATAAAAAAAAAAAATCCGTATACATACTTATTTCAGCATATAATATTCAACGGCTTGGTACCCTATAAAGGGATTTCATATGTAAGCGTGACCTGCTCTAAGTACGTATATAACGAGGAATGTGCATAATTAAGTTGAAATATATAAATACTGCTTCGCTCGGTATGGATACAACTGACGGTTTATTTTCTACTGAAACTTATGAATAAAGTAAATTTCGTTCTGTATGACTGAATATAATCACAAACAAAGATTGTACGAAAATTGAGAAAATGAATTACAAGATTAAATCCTGTGATGTAGCCATAATTTACCATGTAACCTACTATTATCGTTGTGTTTTTTTTTTTTTTTAAGCAAATCTTAAACTGACAAAGGCAAATAGTGTAGAAGATTCTTTGATTTGAACTTTTTAAAAAAGGAGAACTCTTGTCCAGACGAACGCTTCACCTTGAAAAGTTTCTCTGGAGAGATCCCGGGATAGCAGCTCCCGGCAGTGAACCCTAATTTAACGACCCGTGACTCCGGTAAATATGGACCACTCGTGCCAATCCTTCTGGAGAATCAACACTCGTTTATGCAAATGAAGATTCGTACAAGGAAATGGAAAGACTTTGTGCTTAAATGAACTTCGTTTCTTTTACGTTTACAAGTGCTCTATTTTTTAACGCGTTCGATGAAGTACGCTTTTGAAAGGAAGTGCTAAGGAATTTGTTTGATTAAGTACTTACTATAATACTTAAAAATGAAGTGTAGTTTTTCTTCCGCAGAGATTTAAACAATATCCCCTCGCTTTACATTGGGTACAATTAGTGAGTATATTGTATTATATTGTCATAATTCTATAATAAAAAGTTTAAACTGAAAAAAAGATGATTTCTACCTAAATTACCCATTTCCCCATCAGCTACCTGAATTCCCTGAAACTATGAAGAATTCTCCTTTGGCTGGTACACAATACCATATTGTTTATTGAACACTAAGCATTTCAAATGGAGGGCAACACAACTTGAAGAATCTTCACCACCATACAATGTCTAATCCAGTTAAATATATAAGAGAAATGTTCGTGAATTATAGTATAATCTTCTACGAACAGCATCGAATTACGTCAGCAATGTTACAACTGTTGCTGATAGTGTTATGACAGTTTTTATATTATCATAGCTTTGATACCTTTACCAAAAGTGACTATAAAAGCTACGGATAAAGTCCCTGAAAAGAACTTCGTATAAAGAGAGCAATATTTTCCTAAATGACTCCATTACCCAAAAAGTTATGCTTGAGACTTTCTAGGGTTTGAGCCTTATCTCAGCGAACCATGATCCTTGTAACAACGAAGTCTAAAATGAAAGATATACTATTTGTTCGTCTGATGATTTTATTTTCTCTCTTTTGGGGGGTGGGGTCACTTTTATTTGACTTGTGTTTTCATATAATGGATTACTTGTTTGTTGGTGTGAACGGATGCGTGTATATTTGGTAGCTGTAATTAAAAAATATTCCCTTTGAACTTATAAATAAGAGCGTGTCAGAAAGGGAGTTAACGTAAAAATAATCCTTAACCTAATGGCTCTCTCTCTCTCTCTCTCTCTCTCCTCCTCTCTCTCTCGTCTCTCCTCCGTCTCATCTCTCTCTCTCTCTCTCTCTCTCTCTCTCTCTCTCTCTCTCTCTCTCTCTCTCTCATCTGGGGGAGAAAAAAATGTACCTTCTCTGAGTCTGTTATCAAGGACAAGGAGAACTTTTATGGTTACGCGAGGGCCCGAAAGAGCGGAGACTCCTCAAATAATCTAAAGGAATATATTGCATATTCATGAAAGTGAATCGCGCTTTCAAGGCTGGAGTTCAAGA
>NC_061108.1:90002908-90020408 GCF_015104395.2 Macrobrachium nipponense
TTCCTGGTATAGTTTTGGGCACTATTAATCTACCTCTGCTTGCTCTTTCTGATATTTTTAGCTCCTTGATGTTTTCGGCTATTCGTTCTATCTGTTTCCATGCCTGAATTATCATGTAGCGTTCTTTTCTCCTTTCTAGACTATATAATTTTAAGGATTGTAGTCTTTCCCAGTAGTCAAGATCCTTAACTTCTTCTATTCTAGCTGTAAAGGAACTTTGTACACTCTATTTGTGCAATATCCTTTTGGTAGTGTGGGTACCATATCATATTGCAATATTCAAGTGGACTACGAACATATATTTTATAAAGCATAATCATGTGTTCAGCTTTTCTTGTTTTGAAGTGCCGTAACATCATTCCCATTTTTGCTTTATATTTCGCCAATAGAATTGCAATTTGATCATTGCATAACATGTTCCTATTCATCATCACATCAAGGTCTTTAACTGCTTCCTTATTTGTGATTGTCTCATTATTAGGTCCCTTATATGCATATAGCTTTCCTTCTCTGTCCCCATAATTTATTGATTCAAATTTATCAGAGTTAAAAACCATCCTATTTACCTCTGCCCAATCATATACTTTGTTAAGGTCTCTTTGTAGTGCGTTCCTATCTTCATCACAAGTAATTTCTCTACTTATTCTTGTGTCATCGGCGAAACTACTCACTACCGAGTCCTTAACATTACTGTCTATGTCTCCAATCATAATAACAAACAGTAATGCAGCTAAGACCGTACCTTGTGGCACACCAGATATTACCTTAGCTTCATCCGATTTCTCATCGTTTGAAATAACTATATGTTTTCTGTTGTGTAAAAACTCTTTTAATCATCTTCCTACTTTATCCACTATATTATGTTTTCTAATTTTCTTCACTAATATATTATAATCTACCTTGCCAAAAGCTTTTGCAAAGTCTAGATAAACCACATCTGTTTCATTTCCGCCTTTCATATTTTTGTATATGTTCTAATGGCTGACTAACAGTTGGGTTTGTGTACTTTTTCCGGGTACGAAACCATGTTGTCCTATATTAAACAAATTATTTTTTATTAAATGTTTCATAACATTTTTCTTCATTACCCTTTCATACACTTTCATAATATGTGATGTTAGACTCACAGGCCTATAATTACTTTCCTCTAGTCTTGATCCACTTTTGAAAGTAGGGGTAATATATGCTAATATGTGCTCATCATAAATCTTGCCTGTATCTACACTTTGTCTTTTATTCATCTTTTTCGCATACGAGTACAATAGTTTGGGGTTTTGCTTGATATTTACAAGGGTTTTTTCTTCCAAGTCCCGTTTTTCATTTTCTTTTGATTGTATAATCTTTTGTTCTGCATTTTCTATCTTACTTTTTAGTTCGATCACTTTCCCTGCATTTTTTTCTTTTGCAAGGCCTTTTTTACACTTTCTGATTTTCTGGAACAAGATCCTTCTGTCTCTTGGTATGCATGACTGATGTTTACTTTTCTTCTTTGGTATATATTTATCCACTATTTTCTCAAATATTTTATATAATATCTCCGTATTTACCTTTATATCATCACTTACGAAAATGTTATCCCAATCTTTGTTTAATTCTTCATTTATTTCTGACCATTTTATATTTTTACTGTAGAAGTTGTATTTTCCATATCCTTCCCACTTTTTCATTTCTTGCTTATCTCTGTTTTCACTTGCTTTGGAATGGACTGTTAATTCTATGACATATGGACTGAAATACTCGCATTATTTTATTTGCCTTTCTTGTTGGCAGGTGATTTATTTGTTGAATGTTGTATTCTAGTAGCATATCTAATAGCTTTTCGAATTGCCTCTTATCTTCTTCACTACTCTTTACAACCACACTCTCTTTTTTATATGTATAAATACAACCACAATCTCCTATTCGTTCTTTCCAGTCTACGAAAGGAAAGTTAAAGTCTCCGGATAGGAGAATAGTCCAGTCCTTGTGATTTCTACATATATCATCCAATTTCTCTATTATTGTGTCAAACTCTTTAGTGTTAGGGGTCTATATATTACTATATTCATTAATTTTTCAGATTCAAATTCTACCGCTATTAGTTCACATTCTGAGTTACTATATTTTTCATATATTTTTATTTGTTTTTTGTCTTTCCCATATATCGTGGTTCCCCCTTGATTCCTATTTTTTCTATCTGATCTGTAAGTTTGGAACCCTTTTATTTGATCGTCATTCCCAGTCTCTTGGGAATATCAGGTTTCACTTATATTCATTATATCTCTTTTCTTTTCAATTTGGGTTAGTTCTTCTAAGTACTCTTTTTTTTCTTTTTGAGTTACTCGTAACTAAACCCTGCGCATTCATCACTATGATGGTTTGCATGTTTTCGCCTTCATTTAATATGGGTAATAATAAGGATTTTCCCACGTCTCTTTCCTGTTCTGGTATGTTGTTTTCTTCATTTCCAGAAATTCTGACATTAAAAAATACAACTTTTCCATAATATTTGATCTTCCTTCATCATAATTATTCATTTTGTGTCTGAATCTGCAATTTACTCCGTATCTGCAATATACTCTTGCATCGTAAATACAGTATTTATCTCTTGAGCTGTATCTTGGAGCTGATGCTTGGAAATTCTTTGCTGACACTCCATATCGCGGTGAGGGCTTGCTTTTTTCCTTCACCCCATATTCTTTGTTCCTCTCTTTATTTGTTTCTTTCTTATTTTGGATTTTATGATTTGATTGATTACTTAATTGATTTTAATTCATGGCTACAGGGTGCATATATTAACATTTTTTGTCAAACTTACATCCTTTTGTTTCTTTTAGATTTTTGCATATTTTTGGATGTAGATCTCTGCAATCATCCTCACAGCCATCTAGGTATGCACATTTACCATAGATTTCATAGTTGTGACATACCTTGGGATGTTTGTAGTAACATCTTTCTCCGAATCTGCAATTCCCTCTTTTCAAAAGAGTGCAGACTTTGTCTTTCTTGTCTATTTTTTCCTCTTTCCCATCATTGTGCAGATCTAGGTAGAGCCTCTTCGGGATTTTCTTTTGCGTTGTCATGTTGTAATTTATTTCTTCGTATGTATGCTGCGTGATTGCCTCATATGTAGTATCAATGAGTATCTCTGCATCCATACTTTTATCTTGTTCTTTGTTTTCCTCTCCTTCTTCTTTGGAGAGCGAGAGAGAGAGAGAGAGAGAGAGAGAGAGAGAGAGAGAGAGAGAGAGAGTAGAGGGGTTTTGGGTAGAGAGAGAGAGAGTTTATCAGTTTTCTTTCAGTCTTCCCAAGCAGCGCCAGGTTGGTCAACTAGTATGTATAATATATATATATATATAATATATATATATATATATATATATATATATATATATATATATATATATATATGTGTGTGTGTGTATATATATATATATATATATATGTTATATATTATATATATATATATATACATATATATATATATTTATGCATGCATGAATGTGTGTATGTATGTGTATGCGCGCCGGCGCGTGCGTGTTATTCACAAGCAAGCTTCGTTTTACGTGAAAAATTCATGATTAGGTATTACAATTTGGTTGCACGGTAACCCGCTTTCCTTCCCAAAGTTCGACACTGAAAATATCTACGGTCAAATCCGGGAGAGCGGAAATAAAATTCGAAATGGCCATCCTAAAGTAACAAGAAAAAAAAACTTGTTGAAACACAAAATTTGTGAGTTCCCATAAAAAAAATTCGCATCGCCATATTGACTTTCAAATGAGACAGAGGGACTAGTAAAAGCAACGAAGCTAATGCTAAAACCAATAATACCTTCAGTGATTTCCATACATCCACAAAAAAACGTTTACAGTATATTTTTCTAATATAAAGCGAGAATGGGAAAATCTACCTAGAATTGCATAATAAGATTCAGAGTAATTTCATTAGCATTTTTTTTTATTTTACAAGGATTAGGATGTATCAAAGACTTATTAATCCATCCGAGGAGACGTCGTCTGCTCACTTGTCTCTAGGAGTAGGTTTTACTGTGCATTCACAGTGTCCTAATGATTTTGTCTAGCTTTCTTTTAAACTCTTCCACACTGTTGCTGTTTACAACTTCTGTTGCAGTTCATTCCACGTGTCACATGTCTTATATGTGAAGAAGTTCCCACGATGAGATGTGTTGTATCTCTTCAGTTCTAGTTTCCATTCATTATTTCTTGCCTGGTTTTCGTTTTACGTGAATAGGTTACTGTTTACTTTTGTTATGCTTTTCAGCATTTTCAATATTTCTATTAGTTGTCCTCGCAGTCGTCGTCGTTTCGAAACATCCTCCTGCATAAATGAAGGTTAAAAAACAATTTGAAAAAGGAAATCCTATATTCCACATCTGCGAGAGTTTATATTTCATTTTTCTCCCTGATGCCAGTAATTATCGAACCATATCTTTCATGTTTCGAGGAGAATCTCAGCCTCGCTATTCACTGCGAAGTTAAATATTGTTTTTTAGACAAATAAAAAAAATCATCTCACCCCACAATATGTAAGCTTAATTTCATTAAAAATAATGTTTAACAGACGGAAACATATTATTTGTATTCATGGCACCACTGGAGAGAGAGAGAGAGAGAGAGAGAGAGAGAGAGAGAGAGAGAGAGATTCGTTTTCGAAAACCTTGGTCAGAAGCTTTAAGATTGTACCTCCAGGTAGGAAAATTACTTCCAAAACAGGTCACCCTGATGTTAATAACGACCAGTTATCTTGAGATTATTTACATTATTACGTTAAAATACCCAGTGCAGAAAGAAAAAAATATATTGATGTCTTGTATACCAAAGAATCGTTTTTGCTATAACGTGGCCGCTTAGAAAAATAAAACAAAAACTTTAAATAAAGAAAGAAACGAAAACTGAATTTCATCGTCCACTCAGAAATTGCAATATGTCTGTCCCTAAAACGCAAACTGGCAATGAAGCCAATATCACTCTTCGGCTACCTATTACGTACTCGATGTTGCTGCGCATCTTGTCTTCCCGATGACTCTAAAACATTTTTTCCATCGCAAATTTCTGAATTATTTCCACCAGGTTGCATTTCATGTCAGTTGGTTGACGGGGAAGTGAGGACATGAGGTCAAATGATATTCCCTGTAATGTCACCGCGATGCATCAACTTCCTGGGCATTGGGTTACAATAGAAATGTTTTTAATTTATGCCCATATTATTGCTAAATATATTTCGTATATTTACGATTTTCTTCTCATCCATCCTAGCATGCATATTAGTATAACAGTCATTTCCTTTAATCACACTCTGAAACTGACAAAATTCTCTGATCAGCTGTATTATGTCAACTGACCACCCTCCACTTCTATTTATCACTACATTTTCGCCTTCTCAGTGTTTCTCGCCCAGTCATTTTTCTTTCGTTTCTTTTCTAGATCCATATTCCATTTGCATAGAGAACAGTTGGGTCAACAACCCTTTCATTCATCTCCACTTTTGATCCGCAGACATTCTTTTACACATGTCCTCCTGCTGCATTCCTAACTTCACGGATTCTGAGACTTAGGTTTATCCGCTATATTTTCTCGCGAATCTTCCATTCCTCCACTTTACATATGATCATTCATGGTTCCATTTCTTGTTTCCATTTACTATCGAGCATTTAATCTTGCTCACTTTTACTCATGAATTTTAACTATTGATATCATTCACTATTAAACTATTTGCTGTAGTTTCTCACCATTATCCTTAATCATTGCTGTATCATACGCAGACATCAACCATCCCATATTCTATTTACTCCATACTTTTTTAATCGACCAACAGGCACCTACGTCTCGTTACCTATCTGGTTCGCATCCTTTTATACATAAAAGCATCTAACGCCTTGGAGACGAATACAGAAGTTCGTTTCAGACACTCTTTCGCACCAAACTAGTCTATTTTGCCTCCATATTTTAGCATAATGATGAACCCTTCATGAAAAACCTCTTTTTTTCTCTCAACAACGGAATCTTTGCATCATACGACTTGGATAGACACCACTAAGCTTGTACATGTACATCGACTAAATCATAATATTTTCTTTGTCGATATATGCAATGTATAGTATGTTTCCTTATCTTTCTAGTTGTTTTATAACAAATGCTTTATCCATGAATCCATTTCCAAATAAATGAGAAGTTACATATCTATTTCACAACTCTGTGAACCGTATATGAACGCTTTGAGTTACAGACGCACATGTTGGCAGCGGAAACATAACTATCTTAGAGAATATTTCACATGCAATCTTCCCCAGTCACGAGCGACAAGCAATTATATAAGCTAAATTACCTCTCTCTCTCTCTCTCTCTCTCTCTCTCTATTAATGTTAAAAAATCTAGGCGAATATGTATTATCAGTTTTCAGTAGCTACCTCATGAATTATTCATATCCTAGTTCAATGCTTTGATAAAAAAAAAAAGTGTCATACAAATAGATAGATTCAATCTTTAAGCTCTCGGGGCAATTGTTGTTTTCTATTATTTTGAATCCTTTCTAAAATAAAGTAACCAAACATACAACATTATTTAAGGAAGTTTAGATTTTAAAAAAATGTAGTTACACTGTAAAGGTAATATTTCTTCAGCAATGAAACGTGGAACGCAGATAATACCAAAAAAAAAAAAAAAAAAAAAATCATACCTTTTGCTCAATACTTACGATGATCATAATTTTAATGAATCTGGAATAAATGGCAAAAATAATAAATGGTAAGGCTCCCATGAATAATATAAACTGCACGCAACATTTAATAATATTCCAAAACTTGCGAGAATTTCAATGCCGACAGAGAAGAGTATATAAATATTGTTAATAGAACTTCTCAAGGTCCCGAGCGAATGAAGCTTCAGTTGCTTTTCATTACTGGTCTTTGTGATCAAACTTTGGTGCAAAATATCACAGCTGAACTTTCTTTCATGACCAAAGAAAAATCCATCTAGTTAAGTCTCTCTCTCTCTCTCTCTCTCTCTCTCTCTCTCTCTCTCTCTCTCTCTCTCTCGTATATATATATATATATATATATATATATATATATATATATATATATATATATATATATATATATATATATATATATGTGTGTGTGTGTGTGTGTGTGTATCCAGCATATGCAAAAAAAGAAAAAAGTTACACATATCTATCAATATTTCATTTTCATTTCGAGAAGGATTTTTTCCATCTATTCCAAAATATATTCTGCAAGACTGTATTAGTATTCTTTATATTAATCAAACTTACCTTAAAGTATTTAGCTATAAGGTAACCCTGTTTAATTATGGATTTTTATGATATGACATTAGACTCTGATTTTCCTGAAAAGCAAACAAACAATTTTACTAGAAAATCCTATTGAGATTACCTACACAATTTCAGTTACATAAAGATAATTTTTACAGAAAAGGCAAGAAAATTATGTATAAATAAAACGCTTCAAGATATATTAGGTGATGCAAGATAATTTCAGTAGTATTTTAGTACTTGCTTGATTAAAACAACATAAATTTGCAAGCTTAGCATAAATTCATCAATTTTGATTACTCGGAAGTCAAGTTCGATTCCCGCTACCGGACTTCAGAATTACTTTATATTTCTTGCATTTTGATCAAAGGTTGTGTAGTGACAAGCGTATCCAAAAACTGTGAAGAATTCGAAAAGTATACATACCCATCCGGTAGAAAGTGTTCAGTAGATTCTAACTACCTAAAAATCCATTTATCTCTCCATATATCTATATTACATACATATACTTACTTACTTACATACATACATACATACATACATACATACATACATACATACATACACATATTTAAAGATATGAATAACTTGCTACGAAATACATAAAACGTGATGCTATGTATAAATAAAGGTAATGCCACGGAGGAAAATGAATAAACGAGAACTGCCGAGATCTTTCGGTCTTAACGACACTTTACTATAGGCAAGACTGATCAGAACAAAGAGAAACACAATATTGGTAAGCATATACAAACGGACATTACAGGATTAACGAAAGGTCCAATTCACTTTAAAGAAACGAAAAAACGCCCGTGGGCCAGGTTAAAGATTTAAAAGCAGCCACCACACGTGGTCACATGTAATTTAGTCAGAAAACAATACATTTTGAAAACAAAGAGGCATATACGACCGTACAGTACAAATTACGTAAAATCCCAAAGGCTACATTAAGGATTTAAGAGAGGCGCGGTCAAATACACTGGTCAAAGGCAATTTATATCGAAAAACAAAACACTCTGTATTAGTAGCATGAAATATACAAGCGTTTAGACAGTGAGTGAGAAAGGAACATAAGATATAAATACAGCTAGTATGAGAGAGAGAGAAAAAAATAATTAATAACTAAAAACATGTGGGACTAATTAATTAGTAGTTAATTCATTTATTTTAAGGTCCTTCGTAAACATTTTACAAATATATGGGTCCAAAGGTACAATCCCAGACTAAGATTTAGGTTTTGTTTATTAGTGATTCGTATAACTGCTGATTCCAGTAAATTTCTTGAAACATAATCATTAGACCCAGCAACTACAGAGTTATCGTCCCAATTTTAGTGCATTTGAAGTCTGGGCTGCTCTAACTGAATACATATGAAAAAGAAACCCCTAAAAATGAACTTAGCTTACCTTACTTTCATGGATTTGAAACAATAAAATCAATATTTAAATCTTTTAAAGTTAATGTTGTGTTCTCTTATAACAATACCATTAAAGCTTTGCTAATCTTATAAGAATAGTCCGGTAACCAATAAAAACATTATTTACAAAATTCCTTGTAAGTTTTGTCCGTCATTTCATGCCAGTCAGTCAAGTAAAGATTTAGATGTATGAATAAAGAAGCATATGTATTCAGTTACAACAGCCCGAACTATTTATCCATCTGAGCGAAAAATCTCATTGTATAAATTGGGACGATAACTCTGTAATTGCTAGGTCTAATGATTATGTTTCAAGAAATTTACCGGAATCAGTAATTGTACAAATCATTCATATAAAAAACCCAAATCTTAGTCTGGGATTGAACCATTTGGACCTATAAATTTGTAAAATGTTTTTGAAGGACCTTAAAATAAAGGAATTAACTACTAATTAATTAGTCCAACTTGTTTTCAGTTAGTAATTTTTATTTTCTCTCTCTCTCATACTCGCTATATTTATATCATATGTTCGTTTCTCACTCATTGTCTAAACACTTTTGTATATTTCATGTTACTAACACAAAGTGTATTGTTTTTCTAATTAAATTGCCTTTGACCAGTGTCTGTGATCGCACCGCTCCTAAGTCCTTAATCTAGCCTTCAGGATAATACTAAATTTGTGCTATTCGGTCGTATATGTCTCTTTGTTTTCAAAATATATTGTTTTCTGACTAAATTACCTGTGACTACGTATGGTAACTGCTTTTAAATCTTTAATGTAGCCCACGGGCTTTTTTTGGTTTCTTTAAAGTGAATTGGACTTTTTGTTAATCTTGTAATGTACGTCTGTAAAGATCTCGGCACTTTTCATTTTTTCATTTTCCTCCGTAGCATTATCTTTATATATATATATATATATATATATATATATATATATATATATATATATATATATATATGTGTGTGTGTGTGTGTGTGTGTGTGTGTGTGTGTGTATGAATGTATGTATGGTATGATGAATGTAGGTATGTATATATATATATATATATTATTATCTATTATAATATATATATAATATATATATATATATATATATAAATATATATAATATATATATATATATATATATATATGTATTATTAATATATATATATATATATATTTATATGGTGTGTGTGTGTGAGTTTGTGTGGTGGGTAAACAATGTGTAGTGAGTGTGTGTGTGTGTGTGTGTTGTGAGTGGTGTGTGTGATGTAGTGTGGTGCATGTGTATGTATGAATGTAGTATGTATGAATGATAGGTATGTATATATATATATATATATATATATATATATATATATATATATATATATATATATATATAAATATATATATATATATATATATATATATATATATGTATATATATATATAATATATATATATTTTATGTGTGTGTGTGTGTGAGTGGTGTGTGTGTGTGTGTGTGAGTGTGTGTGTGTGTGGTGTGTGTGTGTGTGTGTGTGTGTGTGCATGTATGTATGTATATGTATATATGGGAAATGACCAATTCACTTAGAAACATTTGAACCCCGAGGGCTCATATAAACGTGGTGAAACAGTGATTCAACTACAGTTCCACACTGTTTCGCTGTGTTTAGTACTAGCCCCTAGGTAGTTCATGTATTTTGCCGTGTTTAGTCCTAGCCCGTGGGGTATCAAATATTCCCAAGTGCATTTGATGCCCCCAGGGTTTAGTACTATAGACGGCGAAACACATCTGACCACCAAGGGGCTATAGTAGATTCACATCAACCGGGCATTTGATGTCTAGGCCAGTCCCTTAAGACACTCCTGATTGGCTGTTGATAAGCCAATGACAGGGCTGGAACCTCTCAGTCTCTCTCGAGATCTCACATAGGCAGGATGTATGTTCCATCTCTCCTGTGGGCTAAGGCTTCACTGCCAGTCCTGGAATTGAAGATGTCGATGGTTTGTGCCCGCCGGCCAGCAATTCTATTATCGCCTAAGAAAATTCCCCTTCGGTTAAACATATATAAAAAATATATTAATTCCGAGGTAGAGCGGGACATTTGTAGCTCGATATATAATTATATATATATATATCTTATAATATATATATTATATATATATATATATATATATTATATATATATTATAATATATATATATCATAGTATATATAATATATATATATATGATATGTATATAATATACTATATATATATAACATATATAAATATATATATATATAATATATATTTAATACTTCATTATATATACTATACTATACATCAGATATATAGATACTAAATATATATACATATATATATATAATAATATATATATATATATAGTTATAAAAATATTAAAAATATATATATAAAAGACAGAAAAGTCGTTACTAACCAAATATTGTATTATTTGTACCACATCCAGCCAGAACCATTGCCGCACCTGCTCTGTAACCGATACCACCATCCATTATAGTATATACTATGTTCCATTTTTTCTTTTTCCGCTTTTTTTTAATAACTTTTCTCCTAACATTCACCTCTTGCAAACACATTCAAAGTTTTCCACTTGTTCCTTCAGTTTCTTTACTTGGATTAAGCTGAAATAATAAGGAAAGAAATATAAATGTTCTAGTGAAATTCGCAATATTTTCCCAAACAATAAAGGTAAAATGGGAGGATTCTGACCCAGCAGAAATATAATATCTGTTATTCTGTGATCCTGGGCCTCGAGCACAATAATCATTTAAACTAAATGTGCCTCCGATCGAGTTTTCTGTAATTGAAGCTTTGTAGCTCTAAGATAATGCGAAAAATAAAGAGAACGAACCAAAGTCTGTGGATAGCGTGATTAATTTCGTTGCCATAGAGTTCAGCGGCTACGATATGCTATACTGAAGATAGAGTAGTGCATCTTGCATGATATATTTGGGTCATAAATCACTACAGAAATTTGTACAAGGCAAATCCATGCCACCACATGCTAAGCTTAATTTGTTTGTTGTAGTATACTGATAAGAACTTGATTCTTTTCACTAAATATGACTTTGATTAATAAATATAGTTCTTTTTTTAAGAGTGGGCAGGGGAGGGAATATAGGAAGAAACTTACCCTTTCCAGGCGGGAATTAAGTCGATGAATGTCATGTAAGAGTTAGGTTGTCGTGAGGTGGGTTCGATTCTTTCCAGAGAAGGTAACGATTTCTTCCTACATGTCACGTTCGGATTCCGTGATTACAGGAGTAAGCGTATCCAAAACAATAATCCGTGGTAATCGTGTCTTAACTTTTAAAAAAGCATGTATCGCCTCAATAAGATAATATAGAGACCCTACATTAGGCAAACTAATATAAAATATTGGTTTAGTGACTGATTTAATACTGTGATATGCCATCTATTGCTACATGACTTGCTCAGTAGTGATGGCATAAGAAACAAAAAAAAAGAGCAGTAAAGTGCAAAACTGCGATTTTCCGAGGTGTCAGTATATCAGTTTCGACGTTAAGTTAAACAAATTTTCCTATGCTAGGAAAAGGACTTAACATTTGAATAAAAGATGCTAAATTTCCAGTCTACCCAGACCATAAATGAGTTCTGTAACAAAACCAACCTTGATGTTAGAAAAAAAAAGTTACAGAAAAGATTTCTGAAAATGAGCGCACACAAATCAAACGAAAGAGTGCAAGATAGCGTGCAACGCAGCAAAGAAAGGAACACAAATAAAACTAAAGCAAAGTGAATGTTTTTGCGAGAAACGCTGCATATCGGAGATAGAGGAGTCATGAATCTTGCATGATGAATTTTGGTCATAAATCACTTCAGGCATTTGTGCACGGCTAAGCTAACTTACCAGATGGGAAGTTTAAGTGGGTTATTTAATATCTGATAAGCCTTTTATAATTTAAATTTATTTTACGAGCCTGCATTTCACAGCCGTATTATAGATTTTTTGTAACGAATTTTATCTATGAATATGTTCAAGCTACTGAGTGTGCGTAATGGGACTGTCAGTAATACACTCGATATAAAATATGGCGACCTTCAATTTATCTTGGTGATAGTGAGACTTCAACAATACATATTTATTTTTTTATTAATCCTGAGTTTCGTAAAAGGGAGCAGAGTAGGAAAAAATAGCGACAATTATATGCAAATGGAGTGGGCATAAATTATGAGCGTTTCTAAACAAACTTCTTTTCATTCTCAGAGAATATCTATCGTAAGTTCTCTCGTAGGTATTTCAATATCAAAGACAACTGGGAAGTACTAGGCCTAAAGTAAGGTATTTTTCCTTCCTGAAAGTTACTAACTTTTCCAAGTTAAGACTGTTGTAGCGTAATGGTAAAATACTGGAGGTAAGGATATTGTAATTTCATTTTCAATATAGAAATAGCATTGAAAATCTTAAATATCATATTTCAAAGTGAATCAGGAAAGCCGTAAGGAAAAGCTGTCATTAAGGAAAAGGTTAGATAATAATTTGGGATGTACATTAAAAATGGGCAGAACAAAATCAAAATTTGTTTAGGCTGATATGAAGTAAGCTCTTTAAGTAGAGGTAATAACTCCAAAACTGTGACAAACATAAAAACAGGAAATTAGTGAAGAGACGTAGCGAGAGCTGTTGTAGATATAGTAGGTGGAATACAAGTCAGAAGAGATGAATTGGTATGAACAAATGCTAGATTATTGAATTACACAGAAGGATGGCAGCGTCAAGTAGAAAATGAGAGAGTGAGAAAGTAGGAAGGCTATAAGTTTGTAAGGTAGAATGTGAACAATCATTGAAATAATAAAAGGGCTGCCATGAAGTTAATACTGAGAAAAAAAAGTTAATCACCAAGTGGATCTGCTAACTGGGTCGACGGAATGAGTAGCTTAAGCTCGTGATGAATATTGATGACAGAAGACTTTTCTTCAAAGAATTATCATATATATATATATATATATATATATATATATATATATATATATATATATATATATATATATATATATATATATATATGTATATACTTATTTATTTACATGTATATATACTGATATGATATATATATCTATATATATATATATATATATATTATATATATATATTATTTATACATGTATATATACATATGATATATATATATATATATATATATATATATATATATATATATATATATATATATATATATATAGGTATAAGCCACGAAGGAAAAATAAACAATGGGGGTTCTGCACGATTTTTCGACATTCAACGTCCTTTACTCAGCAGATAAACTGACTTACATGGGGTATTGACAGTACAGGAAAGCTAGATAGGGATTATAAGGAGATTAGTATCTAGAATCCGGCACACCTGGAGAAAGAGTAACCTTTCCAAACAAGCATAAACGTGGGTACAATTTAAAAAACAAAAAGATTAACTCAATCTGCTCAGACACAAGGACAAGACAATTAAAGGATAATATAGGGCGGCAGCTATTCAGAACTTTGGTAAACAAAAACTTATTCACAATACATAATCACAATACATATTAAACATACATTTACAACGAAGATATAGCTAAGGCAACTAATTTGTATTTAAGTCTGTAATCATATCTTTGAGGTCATTCTTGAACATGTTAAAATACAAGGGTCTAAATGAAACAGGCCACGACTAATATTAAAATTACAATGTGAAGTAAGTTGTATTATGGCAGATTCTAAAAGATTTCGTGATAAGACATCTTTTGACCTTGCAATTACTGAACTACCAATCCAATTTATTTGGAGGTTGTTTTCACTTAAATGAATGAACATTGCATTAGATGTTTGCCCAGTTTTTACAGAATATTTATGCTGGTTTAATCTTACTTCTAAGCCCTTGCTCGACTGTCCGAGATAAAAAGAAGGGCAGTCCATACATGGAATTTTATATATTATGTTGTTGCTTTCCCTGGAGCCATTTTTTTTAACATTCCTTTTAGTGTGTTTTTATATGAAAAAAACAAGGTTGACCTTAAAGGCTTTTAGTAATGATTTAATGGTTTCAAATCCGTTAAAATAAGGTAAACTAAGAATGTTCTTCTGCGATAGCGGAAGAAAGGTTGCAACTGTAAGGGGGGTGCAGTCGTCGCAATTATTTGTGCCACTGGACAACAACCATTGCAGTGAAGCTCCTGGGTCTCCTGTATGTGCAGCAGTGTATCCATGTTAAACAATTTCACGCACAGGCGCCTCTAGGAAGTATGACTAGTGGGGCATTTCAAGTCTTCCGGCAACCAGAAGAGATGGTGGGGGCAGGATTGTGTTATCTGGAAGCTCTTAGTCTCAACTGGCACGTCAGTGGTGGATGCTTAGTTCAGTCACTCAACTTTTGGATGAAGCAGGAGAGTTGTTCTGCAGTGGCATCCATGTCTGAGCAGCCCTTTTTAGGATCCACTCTGCTCACCCTGAATGGGGAAGGGGCTAGAAAAGGTGCCCTAAACCCTAAACATAGTCTGCTTCAAACCTGCCTGCCTGGAAAACCGCATCCAGGGGACCACACCACTTTACGGTCAAAGAACTATACAGCTTAAATTTGGAACATGGAATATACGAACACTACTAGATGAAAATGAAAACAGACCCGAACGCAGAACTGCCTTTGTTGCCAGGGAGCTCCATAGACTTAATTTAGATATAGTGGCACTTTCTGAGACTCGTATCATCAGTGAGGGAGAACTGTGTGACAAAGGTGGTGGCTACACATTTTTCTGGAAGGGACAGAAACCTGGAACGCCAAGACAGCATGGTGTAGGTTTTGCTGCAAAAAATTGCATGCTTTTCAGTTTAACAGAGTATGCAAGTGGCATAAATGAATGCCTAATGAGACTCAGAATAAATCTTGAGGGAAATAAACATGCCACAGTGATAAGTGCTTACGCTCCAACCCTTCTTGCGAAGGATCAAACAAAAGAATTATTTTATGCCGCTTTAGACACAGCTCTCACAGCTATCCCAAATGAAGACAAAGTTATCCTTTTAGGTGACTTATTGCCAGAGTAGGACGAGACAGTGACATCTGGAAAGGTACCATTGGAAAAGAGGGTGTTGGCAAAATTAATGCAAATGGAACACTCCTACTCTCGAAGTGTGTAGAACATGATCTGGTGGTAACTAATGCTCTTTTTAGGCAGAAAAATAAACTTAAAACCACCTGGCAACATCCAAGATCTAAACATTGGGATCTCTTAGATTACATTCTAGTAAGATCTCGTGATCGAAAGGATGTATTACTTACAAAATCAGTGACAGGATCTGAAGACTACTGGAGTGACCACTGCCTGGTATACTCTTGTATTAGGATGAAGATCTTGACTAAAAAGAGAAACGCGCATGCACTAAAGTGACTGAAGTTTAACACTGATTTACTTAAGAACGACTCAAATAAGCTTGAACTTCAGCGGTGTCTTCCTAATAAACTAGAACAGGAATATCCACCCAATATTGTTGATCACTGGAGTAAATTTAAGGATTCCGTAATTAGCGCATGTAAAGAATCAGTTGGTCTGAAGAAATACGAACATCAAGATTGGTTTAATCAGAATGATACAGTTATCCAAGATCTTATTCAAAAGGCCAGAAAATGTCTGTTTGAACATCTGAATGACCCAAAATCTGAAACAAAGAGGAAAATACACCGAAGTACCAACTCTAGAGGAAGTGGAGTTGGCTATCTTCTCTATGAAGAACGACAAAGCTGCGGGACCCGACAACATTCCTGTTGAAATATATATATATATATGGAGGACCAACCTTTCATCATCAACTTCACCAACTAATTGGAAAAATCTGGATGCATGAAGAAATTCCAAATGACCTCATAGATGGAATTATCAACACAATGTATAAGAAAAAGGGGGACCGATCAGTTTGTGGAAATTACAGAGGAATTACCTCCTGTCAGTAGCTGGAAAGGTTTTAGCAAGAATTCTTACAACAAAATGAAGGTATATCAGGCAATAGTCCTACCTACAGGTCTTTATGGTTCCGAAACCTGGACAACTTACCGACGCCATGTGAAAGCCCTTGAGAAATTCCATCAGCATTCCTTGCGAAACATCTTGAGAATAACTTGGGAAGACGCCGCACTAATGTAAGTGTTCTTGAAGAGGCCTACTGCCTCAGTATTGAGGCCATTATAATAAAAAGCCAGTTGAGATAGGCAGGGCATTTTGCCAGAATGGCAGACAGCTGCCTTCCTAAGCAGCTCTTTTCCTCAGAGCTAAGTGAAGGGACTCGAAATGTTGGTAAACCAAGAAAGAGATTCAAAGACAGCTTAAAAGACAACTTAAAACTGTGACATTAGCTATAAAACATGGGAGACCGATGCAGTTGAGCGATCTGCTTGGAGAGTTAAAGTGAAAGATGGAATTAAAAATTATGAAGAGAACAGAAAGCAGCATCTGGAGAACAGTAGAGCTGCAAGACAAGCTCGCCAGGTCCATCCACAGCCTCCACTCCCACCTAACACATGCCCCAGTTGTGACGGAGTATGTGGCTCGAGAATTGGTCTCATTAGCCACATAAGAACCCATCAATAACGACATCCCAGAGCATTCATACTCGAATCGAGTAATAGCCATGGTATATATATATAATATATATATATATATATCATATATTATAATTATATATTATATATAATTATATAATATTTATATATATATATATATGATATATATATATATATACTCATATATTTTTATATATATATAATATATATGTTTGTATTTTATGATAATAATATAAATGACCAATTTTTCTTGCTATGCTTGAA
>NC_061108.1:90030408-90047908 GCF_015104395.2 Macrobrachium nipponense
TGCTGGAAATTGAATTGGGAGAATGAGGATCAAAATGATAATAGGTTGGGAGAGACTGGCAATATGCTGTTCCACAAGACGTACCTGGATGTCGTGTTCAGTGTGGGCCTTTGTAGAAAATGTGGCTCTTTGTAGAAAAGTATGGGGCCCCCTTTGTCCGAGGCCTGGGTCATCGGCGCGCCACTCACACCCTGGGTAGGCCTAACAGGAAGGCAGGTAATTTGACCTCTGTCCGAGATCACGTCTCGCAGCCGACTGAGACAGAATTCAGGTGGGTTGCTTGGGGGTTGGAAGTCAGCTTAACCCCCCACGATCAAGGCAAATCCTGGAAAACAAGCATACAGCCAGCAGAGGGGTCATAGGAAAGAGAGCTTAAGGTATAGGTCTAAGAAGTACCAATCTGCCTACACCCTTCCCTTTTGAGATACGTCCCTACAGCTGATAAAAGACTCTTTTCCCCCAACTGGGGAATCCCCTATCTCTGGCTAGCGGGTTTTGGTTCCCGCGTTTCCTAAAAATCAGCTGATATTCTAAAGAAATGGCTGCCGTTTTCCAAATCAAATTATTTAATTGATATTTGGGTAGACGAACGATCTATACACGTCACAATATATATACGTATATATATATATATATATATATATATATATATATATATATATATATATATATATATATATATATATATATATATTATATATATATATATATATATATGTATGTATAAATAATTTTTTCATCACATCACCGTGATTCATATACATGCATTAAGCTACAAACGTCCTTTCATATCCAATTCGCTTGACCTCGGAATTAATATATTTTCATATGTACCAATTTGCATACATGCACTCTTTTCTGCTTACACAGTATGTGAAAATATCCGGCCGATACAAAGTTTCGATTTTTCTTTTTTTTCTTCTTTTTTTGGTAAAAGTCAAAAAGGCATTTTCTGGAAATATGAAATATCGCAAATACCATTTACCGACATGAATTTCTTTTCTTTTCACTTTATGATTTTTAAGCTTTCATTTGTTTTCGATCCTTAGCGAAGATGTTCTGGTTCACGTGAAGTTGGTCTAAAAAGGGAACCAAAAAGGAGTTTTATTTATAATATATCTTATATCGTTAATTACTTCTTTTTTATGTCAGAAAATAATCTTTTGGTTTAATCTGCAATAGTTTTCATTCACTTGTTTAATTGCCGTGGTAACTGATTCGTTTTAGCTTGTCTTCGTAAATAACTTTTTCGTTATTCTCAACAAATTGATCTTCCTTCGTTGAGCAATACCAGTATTTTTTAATCCTTTTCCTTAAAGAAAATTTTTTTTAATTTCATGGTTATATTTCACCCACATTTATGCCATTGTGTCAGAATATATGACAAGTTCAATTTTCATCACTTCCCATCTATGAAATTCTGTGCCCTTTTCTCTTCATTTCCTGGATCATGAAATTTGTCAGGATTGAGGGAGTCTTGCATTACCTAAGGAGAAAAGTCCATTAACTCTATACCTTTGCGTGTGTACCTGTGTGTGTGTGTGTGTGTGTGTGTGTGTACTATCATACATTAGCTTTCATACAAACATGCTTTTCTCTTCATACTGAAAATGAAATATCCCACAGGTACAAAGTTTCTAATTTTATTTCTATTTTGGTTTCTTCGGTAAAAGTTAAATTGGGCTTCTCTGGAAATATGAAATATCCCAAATGCCATTAAGGCTAGAGAGACATCATAAAACTCATCTCTTTCTATTTTGTGATTTTGAAGTTTTATCTCTTGTGAAAAAGGTTTTTCTAATGTAAATGAACTTACCTAAAAAAGAAAAGCAAGAAATATTTTTAGATTTCATTTCGTCGATTACTTCTTTTTCGAATCTTTGAAAATTACTATAATTAAGTTTAAACTTAAACATTTTTTACTCGCTTCTTTCAAGTGATACCTCGGCTCTTCTTCTCCTCTCTTCTTGAATAGCTTTTCTGGTTTTATTTACAAATCGATCTTCTTTTTTACGCAATGATTACTACTCCCTCTCTGCAACACGAAAGTTGGCAAATTTAATGGTATCTATTTTATCGATATTCATGCAATTGAAAGTCACAATATATATCAAGTCCAATTTCCTTACTTCTTATCTATGGGAGACTGTACCCTCTTCTCTTTATTTCCTGGATCATAAAATCTTTCAGGATTGAGGGAGTCTTACATTAGCTAAGGAGAAAAGTCCATTAACTCCTTTCTACCTTTCCTCCGTTTTTGTTGCATTGGACGGTAAAAAGGATTCCAGGATTCCAACTTTTTTGAAGATTTTTTGAAGCACAGATATCCATTTAAGGGTCACTTTGAGGTAGACGGACACTGGAATTGAAAATTGCATCATTCCACTGCTAATAAAAAAAAAATTAAATAATTAGCCTACTGGTGTGAAATTCTTCAATTTTCCGTCAGATGCAAAATTTCTGGAAAAATATATATTTTTCTTCTGAAACAGTATTTTTTTTATTCTGGTGAGTGAGAAAGGCCATTACTAATGGATCATGATGGATTCTTATCCTGTGAGGAGTAAACAAAGGACTTTAAATTGTGGGAAGGGGGTGAAATGAAATGTAAAAATAACCAAAACAGTAGATATTAGTGTCTAATCCATAGTTTTCGAGGTCGCTGAGAAGAATGGTGACACTCCTGATACCTTGGAAGTCCTAGTTTGGCCCCAATAGGAAGGGGATTGAGAAGTGGGTGGGAAAGGGGTAACATGAAAAAATAATCGAAAACGATAGGTATTAATATCTAATCCATAGTTTTTGAGCTTGCTTAGAAGAATAGTGATCCTCCCGATGCCCTTAAGTCCACGTTCAGCCCCAATAGGGAGTAGGGTGAGAAGGGAGTATGAAGGGGGGTGACATATTAGCATTTAATCCATAGTTTTTGATATCACTGAGATGAATAGTGACTCTCCCAATGTCCTTCAAGTCCAAGTTCAGTACTGATGGGATGAGGGTATGAGAAGGGGGTGGGAAGGGGTGACGTGTAAAAATAACTGAAAACAACAGATATTAGAATCTAATCCATAGTTTTCAAGATTGCTGAGATGAACAGTGACACTCATGAAGCCCTTTAAGTCCATTCAGCCCCAACAGGAACATGGGGTGAGAATCAACTTAACAGGAATGAGAGAGAGAGAGAGAGTTTATTGGTTGTAATAAAAGATTTCCCAGGCAGCTCCAAGGTTTGGTTCAACTAGTAATTAGCTAGTTCTAGTATATTGTGTATATGGTATTATATTTGTGTGTTATCTATTGTAAATTTTTTTTGTATGTGTATCTATTATAATATATATATATATATATATATTATGTTCATTATTTATTATTATATATATATGTATAGGTATATATATTAATACATATAGTATATTTATATATATATTATATGTATATATAATATTATTATATATACTTATAATTTATATTTTTATAATTATAATGTATATATTATTGTTATTATATAATAATATATATATACATATATAATATATATATATATATATATATATATATATCTTTTATATTATATATATATTATTTATTATATTAATATTAATATATTATTTGTGTTTGTATATATATATATATTTATATATATATATATATATGTATATATTATATATATATTCTTTATATATATATATATATATATATATATAGGTGAGGTAAAGTAAAAGTCTAAAAAGTGGTTGCAGCTACAGTCCGAAGCGAAGCTGCAAACCCCCTTCAGTAATGCTCACAGTGCCCTTCCTGAGGTGCACGTACAGCACTACCATAATAGGAGGGAAGTGTAAGTAGTCAAATATTCACATGATTCTTATATCATAACGTAACTAGTAGAATTAAATCACTAAATCATAAAAAAAACTTTTGGAAGTATTCATATATTTAGAGAATCAGTGAATTCTACCAAAATGGTAGCTAGATGGGAAGCACAAACAAAACCAGTTCAAAGAGGAAACTTTGTGGACCTCAGCGTGAAATGCGTTTTTTTTTTTTTTCTACATTCACTGGCTTGCAAATCGAATTCCAGAATGCTTCACCGACGGCCGAACAATGAAGTGACCTTTTCCAAATTCAATAGTTCGAGCTATTTCCAGAATTGAGACATGTTTTTACATTATAAAGGGATTCCTTCATTAGTTTAATAAGCATCCTACGCATATCCTAACAAGAATAAAAGTAAGCCTTAAGTTTATGACACCAATGAGAAATAGAAACTTGTTGGATGACGATTAGAAATTGGTTTGGCAGACATTTCATCTTAGTTCCGTATCACGGACTCTATTATTATTATCATCTGTATTTGTTTTATCAAAAATGAGGGTCACCATCTTAAGGGAATGATGTAGATTTCCATTAAATTTCTGTAAAATCAGTCAAAGAAAATATTATCTTCAATTCATTTCTTGAAAAAGCGTGAACGAATGAAACATGGACGCTAATTGTAAAATTAATTTGTAAGTTTCTCCTCTGATGGAATTTGTGGTCATGAAAATGTTATTTGAAAATTTGGAAACAAATAATAATAATAATAATAAAGAGGTGAAAAGCACCTACGAAGTTTTTTGTTACAATGAAAATTAATGTATATATAGAAAGACTAGTAAGAAAAGAAGAAAGAAAGAAAGATGATATAATATATAAAACGAACTTAAAATGTTTTCCAAGAATAGTTAGCAAACTACTAATTATGTAATATAATAAATAAATAAAAGCCAAAACGCAGAGACACATCTTGCAAAAGAAAATGGAAGCTGTTTCTGTAAAATAGATTGCCGAGAATCAGTCATGACCTATACCTAAGACCAATGAAGTTCTCTGCGTAATATGTATTTCAAGATCCTCTTATGATGAAACAATACCTGAAAAAATATAGTGATTTCTTTTATACAGCGCTAATGAAGAAATGTATTATCAAGGAAAAACAAAATCAACACGAATTATTCAAAGGGCATGGATTTAGTCCATCCAAATAATAATAATAATAATAATAATAATAATAATAATAATAATAATAATAATAAGATGGATGCCGGGTACCAACTCAAGAAAAGAGGCAACAAAATCAACCATCTGATGTTCATGGACGACATCAAGCTGTATGGTAAGAGCATCAAGGAAATAGATACCCTAATCCAGACTGTAAGGATTGTATCTGGGGACATCAGGATGGAGTTTGGAATAGAAAAATGCGCCTTAGTCAACATACAAAAAGGCAAAGTAACGAGAACTGAAGGGATAAAGCTACCAGATGGAGCAACATCAAACACATAGATGAGACAGGATACAAATACCTGGGAATAATGGAAGGAGGAGATATAAAACACCAAGAGATGAAGGGACAACACGATCAGGAAAGAATATATGCAGAGACTCAAGGCGATACTCAAGTCAAAACTCAATGCCGAAATATGATAAAAAGCCATAAACACAGGGGCAGTGCCAGTAATCAGATACAGCGCAGGAATAGTGGAATGGACGAAGGCAGAACTCCGCAGCATAGATCAGAAAACCAGGAAACAAATGACAATACACAAAGCACTACACCCAAGAGCAAATACGGACAGACTATACATAACACGAAAGGAAGGAGGGAGAGGACTACTAAGTATAGAGGACTGCGTCTACATCGAAAACAGAGCACTGGGGCAATATCTGAAAACCAGTGAAGACGAGTGGCTAAAGAGTGCATGGGAAGAAGGACTAATAAAAGTAGACGAAGACCCAGAAATATACAGAGACAGGAGAAAGACAGAAAGAACAGAGGACTGGCACAACAAACCAATGCACGGACAATACATGAGACAGACTAAAGAACTAGCCAGCGATGACAATTGGCAATGGCTACAGAGGGGAGAGCTAAAGAAGGAAACTGAAGGAATGATAACAGCGCACAAGATCAGGCCCTAAGAACCAGATATGTTCAAAGTACGATAGACGGAAATAACATCTCTCCCATATGTAGGAAGTGCAATACGAAAAATGAAACCATAAACCACATAGCAAGCGAATGCCCGGCACTTGCACAGAACCAGTACAAAAAGAGGCATGATTCAGTGGCAAAAGCCCTCCACTGGAGCCTGTGCAAGAAACATCAGCTACCTTGCAGTAATAAGTGGTACGAGCACCAACCTGAGGGAGTGATAGAAAACGATCAGGCAAAGATCCTCTGGGACTATGGTATCAGAACGGATAGGGTGATACGTGCAAACAGACCAGACGTGACGTTGATTGACAAAGTCAAGAAGAAAGTATCACTCATTGATGTCGCAATACCATGGGACACCAGTTGAAGAGGAAAGAGAGGGAAAAATGGATAAGTATCAAAGATCTGAAAATAGAAATAAGAAGGATATGGGATATGCCAGTGGAAATCGTACCCATAATCATAGGAGCACTAGGCACGATCCCAAGATCCCTGAAAAGGAATCTAGAAAAACTAGAGGCTGAAGTAGCTCCAGGACTCATGCAGAAGAGTGTGATCCTAGAAACGGCACACATAGTAAGAAAAGTGATGGACTCCTAAGGAGGCAGGATGCAACCCGGAACACCACACTATAAATACCACCCAGTCGAATTGGAGGACTGTGATAGAGCAAAAAAAAAAAAAAAAAAAAAAAAAAAAAATAATAATAATAATAATAATAATAATAATAATAATAATAATAAGGTTGTTCTTGCTGATGCTGATGATTACTTTAGCTCTGACGTTGTTGTAACAAAGTATAAAAATTCCAAAAGCGGCTGAGATAAAAGTAGGCCTTAATTTGAACTGCCCATAAAGAGAGAAATGTTGTCCCCAATGAACCCTTCCTTTTGAAAAGCTGCTCTGAGAAGTTCCCCGGGACACCAGCGCTCGACTTAGAGCCCTAATTTAACGACCCGTGACGCCGGTAAATATGGAGCACTAGAGCCAGTCCTGAAGGAGAGCCAACACTCGCTTATGCAAATGAAGATTGGTAGAAGGAAATGAAAGAACTTTTGTTCATCTATCGTTATTTATTCAGTATCTGCCGGGATTTCATGTTTTCTCTTGCCGTTCGAAATTGACTTCGACACCCAGCGATAGGGATAGCAAAAAATTTGAGTGGAAAATAGATCTACTCCCACTATCTCAGCTTCAGAGAACAGAATGAAATTTTACGCGTAAGCGGAATACCCTCTAAGGGAGCAGAGAGGTCCGAGTCCCCTCCAATAACTCTATGGAATATATTGCATATTCATGAGCGTGAATTGCTTCCCAGGCTGACGTTCAAAAGAAGAATGGCGGACTTTGCTTCTTTTCTCAGAGAAACACTATGAAAGTTGATTTTTTTTTTTTTTTTTTTTTTTTGCGAGAGCTTTGCACTTACTAAATGAAAGTATGGTCAGTGAACAAACTCACCCAATCCTACTAAAACCTGTACCATAATTTTCCATTTGAAGTGCTACTCCAAAGTTAAGTTTTACACCCACAATTACGGACGTTCTCTTTCACCCTGTCATTATTCTCTTCATGGCCTTGACCTCATCCTGAACTGGCTGTGATATGCGGCTTTGTAATACAGTATGATGTTTCTCGGTGAGGTATTCGTCGTCACTGGTTTACTGGCATACACATCCAACTGTTTCCATATGCAACTTTCTGTTAGATTGTTATTACATCCGTTATTAGTTTAGGAGTTGCCTAACACGTTCGAGATTTGCATGAGTAATTTGCCAGGTGGAACAATGCGTTATTGTACGCCTCACAGCCTCACATGCACGGATACCGCAGAGCATTTGTGAGTGTCAGGGTAATCCCAACGGGCATTAAAGCACCAACTCACATTAGTTGCCTTTTGGTACACAGTTGTATTGTACCAGCTCCTATCTTCTCCATATTACATTCAATAAGGGATGACCGACTTCGACATCATATTTCACTAGTAAAGTGTAGGCTAGTTCCTCATCAACTAATAATGTAGGCGAATGGTTTCTTTGTCAGTATCGATGGCAATGAAGTTGCCGTCTATATATCGCACAGACATCTTCAGTGTCAAAAAGGAATTGAAGGTTCTTACCTCAACATCTGCTATGTATACATATTGGCAAACAGAATGCTGAGGGAGATCCCATGGCGACACCATCTACTTGTCAAAAGATGTCACACTATATGAGAGGAAAGGGACCTCCTTGGTGCAGATTTGGAGAAGACGTCGAAGGACATCTTCTAGTAGGTCAAGGGGCATGGTATCCAAATGATAGACTCAAAATAAAATACATGGTTGTCAACCGATACGTTCGCGAATAAACGTTCTACGTCATCGATGTAATGGTAGAGCTCCTAAACATAAAACAAAATATTGATTAACTCTACTGGGGAAACCATTGAGTAAACCAAGGGATTTAATGAATGAAGATCATATTCAGTCTTAGCTATTTCATAAATTGAAGAATTAACTTGGGCAATTATAGGGTTAAACGGGTTGCCGGCCTTACAGGTTTTGACGGTGTCATAACAATATCCTGGCCAGTTGTCTTTAATAATCGTCGGCAGCTTCATAGATTTATTATCAGGATTTATCTCCTTAATTATGACATTCAGGTTCTGCTTCAGGCTTTCCATAGGGACCTTCCTTAGAGGCTGTTATTTTGTAGGCATCACTTTGGATGCCCTCCATTTTATCATTATATTCTTCAAATTTCATGATGACATAGATGGCAGTCTTGTGAACTTTTCTGACAATGATGTCCAGGTGTCCCCGGAGCTGGTGGGCAGCTTCATTTTCAGGTGAGGGGCAACGGTCTTAATCCAATAATTTACTCATTGGTACTAGAGAGGGTTAACTTTCCTTGGGTCTGGAGAGAGAGCAAATAATTTTTAAGGGTTTCAATTTCAAAGTGCCTGGCTTCCTTGTGTGGCCTCTTAATGAATAATTTCTTCTTGATGATATTGGTAGTGACCCAGTGACGTCATTGTTTTGACATTTGCATGAATTTAAAGGCATTTGCGATCATCATATCACACAAATTCTCCTTAAATTCTTCCCACACAGATTCCATCTTGCCGGTGCCTGTCTATAGTCTTCCTTCAGCTTCCCGGAGTGTCCTTGAAGAGTCCTGGTGATGACATTCCATGGAAGATTTGCACAGCCGCGGAAATGTATGCTATTTAGGGATATTTTCTCTCTTATGCAATTTCTATTGAAGTCAATGGCATTGTTCGCAGATACTAACTTCTTATCAAGACTTTGGATCAATCTGTACTCCTTTTTCTCTTCTGGCAAGCGTCTCAGGAAAAAGGAAAAGTCATTTGGGATTCTTTCCATTTGCAATTCTTATACTAGTTAACAACCCGTTTCTCCTCCTCTCTCGGTGGCTTCATCAGGACTGAATTATAAATCGACACACATGGTTTTTATTACTGTATGCAGACGTTTGACTTTCAAACACGACGTCATTGGGGTGCTGAATTTCTATTGGTCGGCGGGTTTCATGCTCTCACTGGCCATCTGGGCAGCATGAGTATTCCTAGCGCTTCGTAAGAAGCGACCTATGCCGAAGCTTGCATCCAAGATATATGTCAGATATATAGAGGGCATCTTCATTGCCATCAATACTGATGAAGTAGCCATCCAACTAAAATAAGTTTTGAAGAGGAACTCTAGCATAAACTTCGCTACTGAATATGGTGTTGAAGGTTAACTTCCCTTCTTGGATGTAAATCTGGAGAAGAAAGGAGACAGGTACAAAGTTAAGTATATCTTAGTTTTACAAGACCACTGACCTGATTAACAGCTCTCCTAGGGCTGGCCCGAAGGATTAGATATTTTTACGTGACAAGGAACCAATCGGTTACCTAGCAGTGGGACCTACGGCTTATTGTGGGATACGAAACACATTGTATCGAGAAATGAATTTCTATCACCAGAAATAAACTCCTCTGGTTCCGCGTTAGGCGAGCTTTAATACCCATGGAGAGTGGCCCTGACACTTACAAACACTAAGTGGTAGCCACATATGAGAGATTTGCCACATAGAAAGCTCCTCATACAGATCTCGAACGTATTAGGCAGCTCATAACAAATAATGGATACAGTTGGATGCGTATGCCAGCTCACCAGTGACGATGCTTACCTTACCGAGAAACATTATACTATAATACAAAGCTGCATATAACAGCCAGTTCAAGGACGAGGTCAAGGCAATGAAAAGTATAACTGACAGCGGTACGACACCTACGAATCCTGACGAGTTTTCCTGATGTGTCTACTGCCGCTTGAACCTAGTCAGCACTCTAATAATATGGGCCCTTATATTGAGATGTAGGAGTCATCCAACTTAGTAAGAACATTTAAAGGTAACAAAGAGACATGTCAAGCTCTCAGCAATTAATTCTACATAGATCACACCACTACCACTCTATGTAAGTGATTTCAAGCTTACCGCAAAACAAGGCGCAGTATTTTAACACTTCATAGACAACACGAAAGTAAGCCAACACCTTAATCGAGCAGCAGAAGCTGCGATTATAAATCAACAATGGCCTGCACATAATATGCGGAAGAACACAGACTCCATCCTCCCTTCTTCAGGGAAACCACAAGCCATCCTTGAGAATCCAAATGGAGACAGGAGATACGGAACCACCTCAGACATGACTACTGAAAACGAAGCAAATCAAGACAATCGGCCGGAGACAGTAAACACACACTTTCAAGCAAACCTTGGCACAAGTCACGTCTTATGGCGCACCAGGAATGCCCTTGCTGCTGCCCAGACAGTAAGAAGATGAAAATCGTCGATCAATAGAAATTCAGCACCTCAGTGAAGTTCTGTTTGCAATTCAAACATCCGCATACAGTAATAAAAACCATGTATGTCGATTCATAATCCAGTCCAGATGAAGCTACCGACAGAGTGGGAAAAATGGTCCATTGACTAATTAAAAATGAGTAAGTGATTTTTCCTTATATCTGAGATGCTTACAGAAGAGAAAAAGAAGTATAGACTGATCAAAGTTCTTGATAAGAAGATAGTATCTGCAAGCAATACACTAACTTCAATAATATATATATATATATATATATATATATATATATATATATATATATATATGTGTGTGTGTGTGTGTGTGTGTGTGTGTGTGTGTCTACATATATATATATATATATATATATATATATATATATATATATATATATATATATATATATATGTGTGTGTGTGTGTGTGTGTGTGTGTGTGTGCATGTGTATGTATGGGTGTGTGTTTTTGTGTAAACATAATGGACGCACGCAATGAGCTCTTAACTCCACATTTCACGAAATGTTTTCGGACACATTTTTTGGCGGTAAACTTTGGTCGCCGAAGTTTGAGAATGAAACGAAGAGAATCGTCCATTCACGTCAGGATTTGGACGTTTTTTCAGGAAGCGCGGTCCAATGACGATCCACGTTGACATCAAGAAGAATAGAGTGGTGAATTAGCGTCGGATTGATACCATTCCTGGCACAGGTTCGAATTCTGGTGAGAATAGGCAGTTTCTTCATTACAGCCCCAAAATTCCATTTCAGTGGTTTTCTTAGGAATTAGAGAACCAGAACCGCCCGCCCCTCAATCCCCCCACCCCTCACACACACACACACATATATATATATATATATATATAAATACATGCATATATATATATATATATATATATATATATATATATATATATATATACATATATATATATATATATATCTATATATATATATATATATATATATATATATATATATATGCGTGTGCGTTTATGAATATTGAAGCAATTTCACTAGATTATTTCGTCAGACTTGCAGAACTTCCATTACATTTAGTAACTGCATTTTTCAACAAATACTTCGCGATAATTAATTACAACCAGCAACCAACCAAAGAGGAGTCCTTTCATAAAATAAAAATGGGAATTCCCATTCTGATATAAACAGAAAAAGGACCTGTTGACGCGGAATGTGTGAATTCCGAGAGAGCCGGTAAAAAAAGAGGTTTTCGAATCGCCATATTGACTTGCAAATGAGACACAGGGAATAGTAAACGCAACGAAGCTAATGCCAAAACCAATAATATCCACTGAGATTCACATACACACCAAAAATTTGAACAAAATTTGCACAGTAGTTTTCGTTCTTGGAGAGAGAGAGAGAGAGAGAGAGAGAGAGAGAGAGAGAGAGAGAGAGAGAGAGAGAGAGATGCTTAAGATATTGCTGACGGGTATTTGCTTGACATTAGAGGATACTTTTCTACTCCTTTTATGATCCTCTTTATTTCATGGTTTTGGCTAAGTGCTATCTTAAAAATCTAAATTAATAACATATTTAGATACACACACACACACACACACACACATATATATATAGTATATGTATTATATATATATATATATATATATATATATATATATATATATATTATATATATATATGGCATCGGAGGGTGGAGAGATACCAAAATCCTTCAATGCAATTTATTTCGCTGACGTTTCAGGACCATGTGTCCCATTTTCGAAGCTAAAAATTAAAAGAACAACATAATCAAAATCTGACTCAGATTAAAAAATTATAAAAAGTTTACTTTAACATCCAGGTGGAATACGTTTCATGAATAAATTATGTTTCTCCATCAATACTTTGTTAATAACTATTTTCCATCGGAAATCTTTTACAAGCAATTGCGAAAATTTCTAAATAATATCTTCCATCCACAGTTTGAACTACCAACGGTACCAAAGCTACTTCTGTATGCTAGTGTCCCCCTAATATATGATAGACACTTTTATCAAGAATTGAGACGTATTGTAAGCAAATACCTACAGGCAGTCAACTTAAAACTGATTCCATGTAACCCAATGACCATAAAGTGCTTGTTTAAATATAAGAAGAGTCTACTTCCTTTGATGACCTCGAGAGTCATATATTTGTTTAATTAATTGCCCAAGATATAACCTGGGGAAGTACGTGGGCTCCACCCAGAGGTTGTTAAAGGCAAGATTGGATTCCCATCGTGGAGTTAGCTATCGTACGGGTGTCAAACTATCAAACCCCGAATTTTCCTGTATTAGAGACCATGGGATAAAAATGCAAGTAAAATAATAATTAAAAGGATTTTAAAATAATAAGCAAAGCTCCAAACGAACACCATTTGGCAATACTCGAATCTCTTTTTATTAAACAACTGGTTCCCCAGTTAGATACTCAGTCCATGTCTTTTTTTTTTTTTTTTTTTTTTTTTTTTTTTTTTTTTTTTTTATTCTTTTATACAAAAAAATACAATTATACACCAATAATTTACATTATTTGGATAATTCTGTTATACAAAAATTATATAATATAAACTTAAATAACATTTTTGTTTCAAAATCAATATAAATCAAAAATCCAAAACATATAGTTTAGAAATTCTTTGGTTACATACTTGTAAATATTGCTTGTATATCTATATTTAAATATACATCCTTTGTGCTTCTAATTTATTTTTCAAAAGAACAATTACATTTTGGCAGCTATTGTTATGTTTATAACACATCCACAACAATACAAATAGCCGGTGATCAACAAAATGGCAGTGTTTTTATCAACAATTGATTTTGCTTCTATATCATAGAATAATAATTTCAAGAAACTATAATCATTTATTTAGTTTACAGCATTTCTTAAGGACAGAATTAAACCATTTCACTATATTTTTTCTTTTCTCTACAGAAGTAAAAAATATGCATTTGATACTCGTTTTATTTCCCCGCACTGGTCACATTTTGAGTCTTCTTTTAATTTCAACATATGGAGCCTTTGTTTTGTTGCTAGTGACTCATGAATATACCTAAACACAAATTCCCTTTCCTCCACTTTAATGAAATGTGCTATTAAACATTTCTCTACCTATTTTTCCATTTAAGTGTCGGATAGTTATTTTCTACCATTGGGGCTTCTTTCCTCCAAATGATTGAATACATTTCTCTGTTATTTATATATGGAAAGAGTTTGTTGTGATATGCTTTCCTAATATCATCTACTGCCAAAGAATAGTACTCAGGGGTAAAATATGCTACTTCTGATAAGCTATCTAATTTTTAACATACCATTCAGTCTTACAGAACAGTAATACCTGGTTAACCCGTTACCAGTTTATTAGACTTTTTAAGCAAGTTACACCTGAATATTGATCTTGCCTTTTCTTCAATACTTATTATCCCTAAACCTCCTTCTAATTTTGGTAAATGCAGGGTACTACGTTTTATAGGTCGATACCATACCACACCATATATACTTGAAAATAATTGCATTCACCTTTTGAGCTTGTTTTTTACTTAACGGAAGTGTGTGAGCTACATACCACATTTTGGATAATATCAAAGAGTTGATTATTAGTGCTTTCTGGTAAAGTGTTAGATACCTTTTACACAACATGTTTAACTGCCTCAATTTTTTTTTCTCTCTATATCTGACCAATTTATTTCACAAGTTTCCGCATACGAATTGCTGAAGTAAATGCCCAAAATTTTAGCACAGTCCACAACTTTGAAACAAGTTAACTTCCAGTCTCTTCTCCTGACCATTCACCAATTCCTAAGATGACAGATTTTTCTTTATTTAATAATGAGCCAGTTGCTGCTTCAAATTTTTTCTTTATTTCATATGAATCTCAATTAATGAATCATCGTCTGCAAAAAATTACTGTTGTATCTCAGCAAATCCCTGTACTTTAATTTTTTCATTGTTTGGTAACGTAAGAGGTACAATTTTTTTTATTGGTTTTTAATGCTAGGTACAATGGTTCTTGGAAAATGACATACAATAACATTGATAGTGGACAGCCTTGTCTAACCGACCTTCTTACATTAAAGGTGTCTGTAAATAGTCCATTCACACATATCATACTTTTATTTTCATTCTTTATATAATATTTTTAACCATGAAATAAATTTTACTGAAAATCCAAACTTTTCCATAATTCTAAAAAGAAAGAAATGGCAAGTTCACCCTATCAAAAGCTTTGGACCAGTCCAAGTTAAACATACCTGCATTCAAATTATTTTCTCTTACATAATTCATTATGTCTCTTATTGTATTATTGCAGTGAATTATGGATCTGTTTGGAGTACCACAATATTGTTCAGGCGATATGATTTTTCCAATTACAAGTTTCAAACGATTTGCCATTGTTGTTTGCTAGAATTTTATAATCAACATTTAACAAAGTGATTGGTCTCCAGTTTCAACCATTTCATTTCCACTTTTTGGACATAGTTTTATTATTCCTAAATTTTTGTGATTCCGATAACTTCACTTTTTTTCAGCATACATTTCATTACCTCTGAAAAATCGTTTTTTATAATATACCAAAACCGTTTATAAAACTCCACAGTTAATCCATCACTTCCAGGTGATTTTCCTTTATTCATTTTATTCAATGATTCCCATAATCATTATATCAAAATCCTCCTCTAAAAGTTTTATTGTCCTCTTCATCTACCTTTTTTTTGCATTTCTCAAGCAAATATGATTGTTCTTCGTGATTTCCTTCAGTAAATTCATACATTACTTTAAAATGGTCTTTAAGATACACAAGAACAGCCTTTGTATCCGTTAGTATATTCCCACTATTACTTTTTATCTTCATTACCAGGTGATTGCCTTTATGCTGTTTCTCCTTCCCAAGCAAGTGCGATGATAATTTTTCCCCTTCCACTTGATCTTTTAATTTTGCTCTTATTTTTACTCCCTCACAAAGTTCATTTTGAAGACAGTTTATTTTACTTTTCAAAGCATAAATTTCATCATATTTTATCATTCCCAGCATTACATAAGCCATATAGATATTTTTAATCGATATTGCAATAAATTTATTAAACCATATTTTTCATTTGATTCCCTCGTTGCAAACTTTAATGAAGAACCTTTTACATTCCCTTTTAGCAAATTCCCACCATTCAATTACATTTTCAAAACAGTCTATTTTTAGTTTTTACATGACTCCAAAAGCATTCAAGTTTTCGCCTATTCCTTCTGTCTCCAGTAAAGACGCATTTAATTTTCCAAAATCCTTTCCCTTTTTGCACATCGCCTATCCTGAATTTAGCAATGACCATACAATGATCAGAGAAGGCCACAGGCACTGTATCAGTACTTAACATATTATGGAGTTAGCTGTTTAGTATATAGGCGATCTATCCTAGAACCATAGCCTTTTCTAATGTAGGTATATTTTGGAATGCCTTACAAGTGCAAGTTCATCTTTTAATCCAACATTTTTTATGAAGGACTGCATGATTTTGACACTATATTGTCCTTCCCTGTACTGACATCTCTGTTGGATGTAACACAATTAAATCCCTCCGAAAACTACATTTTCAATATTTTTACGAAAATAATATGAAGATTTTATTGTTAAAAAATTCTTCTCTTCTTTCTTTTTATTCTATCTGTACCTGAAGGGGCATAAAATATTCACAACTGGAATTTCATAATTTAAACAAGATATTTTAGCTCCTATTATCTGTCCCTCCGTATCCATTTCTTCCCTTGCTAATGACAGACAAAGATTTAAACTTATTTATACAAACTGCTGTACCTCCTTTAAGATTATTACTTGGGTTTAACAAAACATCATTAGTAATTTGTGAAAACTCAGAGCTTTTAAATCCTTCACATTATGCTCTTGCAATAACAAAATATCTATATCATAATACCTAGACAAGGATAACAGCTTCATTTGTTTACAACGTCATTTAACCCGTTCACATTTAAACAGCCAATTGAGAGATTGAAGGCGTAAAATTAATTAGATTCCAGCTTTTTGTTTTCCTTTTCTGGTCTCTCAATTTTTTCCTTTTCCAATTTTCCTCATCACTATTATCTTCAGATCTTGAATATTTTTGTTTTGTTCCTATTTTTTTTCTTTGAAATTCTCATCTTGACGTCATTTTCCATCTGAATTTTCCATTTTCCATTTCCAGGCGCAATTTCCAAATCTCCACCCGTTTCCATTAATCCATCTTCCATATATTCTGCATCATTTTGTCCTCCTCTTCCTTGATCAGTTCCGTGTCCCAGGTTAAGAGTTATCTTTCTGTCCTCTTGATGAACGTCCGCAGTCGTCGTGATAACAGTGAACTCATCAGGTGCAGTTTCTTGCGGTATAATCACCACTTCAGACGCTTCCAAAACTTGGTCCACTATGTAGTACCTCATCATCGATAGATATCACCTCCTCCTCCTTATCTGAATCCTTATTCTCACATTCTTTGATTTCTCACTATTCCTCAAGTTCAATATTCATCCTTTCTGTTAAAACATGTAGCTCGTTGTTGCCATTTTCCACTGTTATACTATTGATATCCTGAACATTATTACCATTTGGTGTCTCTTCACTTAGTGACTCTTGCCTTTCCTTCTCCATGTTGCGTTCGTTCCCCTGTGTTTCGTTCCCTTGTGTTTCGTTCCCCTGT
>NC_061108.1:90060408-90070408 GCF_015104395.2 Macrobrachium nipponense
TAGAGCACACGTGTCCGCAGGAGGATTTTTTTGCTGAAACCACTGTGATGAGTCCTGTGTGCTGATTCCCTTCTTCTAGTGGTGATTGCTCAGAGTTTTGCAATATCTGGAAATGTTGACCATAGCATTTCACGAAAGCGCATGTGTAAGAGTTTGCTTTCTGGCCGTGTCCAGTCGCATGAATGGTTGCAATGGCAAAAATTCCGTTACTATACATGTGGCATTTATGGGGGAAAATGCAGGGTTATGTATATTATGCATATATTATGTCTTTTGTGATGGGGAAGTTTACTTGTGATTAATTTTTTATATTTTTCTTTTTTTTTCCTTTTCTTATGAGAGATGTAATTTATCGGGAGTTGAGCTTTAAATAGCATTTCTTTTTGGACAGGAGATGTAATGTTTAATCGGGGTTGTTGTGAATTTACAATAAAATGGGCGTTTGACATTAAGTCTCATTGTAATTAATTATATGAGCAGTAAAGGGGTTTTTGCTGTTAAAACATTGGAGATTTTTACTGATTTTGTGAGTTGCTGTAATATCAGAGCTTGAGAGAACATTTTTGATTTTTGGGTCTGGGCTTGTTGCGCGATTTTTTTTCCTTGGGCTCATTATCTTTTTTTCTTATTTTTTTACTTGTGGGAACATTCGAGTTTGAAATGTGAGTGCAGAAGTCCGTGGAGTTACTGTGAGTTTTGGATTGTGTGTGCTGATGTATGGGGTTTGGAGAATTGAGTTAGAAAACTTAGTATTTTCTTAGCGAGTTGTCATAAAGACTTACGATTTAGTGGTCATATTAAATGGAGTTAATTGGGAGACGTTCAGTTAGTATTTCTGAATTTTTGAGATTATTATTTGATAGAAGTAGTATGTCTGGGGTTAATTTCTTTTTTGATTGACCGATGACTTGACTGACATACTTACACACCATAATCGTCGTTCCCCGACGCTAGCAAGACGTCCACCAGCCGTACAGAGATGTTGCTGTCGTTTATCCAGGGTGATTACGAGAGTTTCTACGAGTCTACAGAGTTCTACAGCGCTTTTTGGTCTACAGAAGCCGTTAGAAGTCTTCTACAGGGAGGGAGGCCGTTAGCCTTTCTACAGTCTGTGCAGGAAGTTGCAGACAAAGAGGGATATTCAAGAATTCAAAATGCAGAAAAAATGTATACGCCTAGTGTTATTTGAGATGAAGCGTGATAAGACTTTACTTTATAATGCCAGAGACGTGCAGTTATTACTATTTTTTTTTTTTAGCTGGCCAATGTGTTTTATATATAAGCTGTTTTGTTTTACCAGTTGCTAGGCAGGGGCTAGCAATTTTAGGTGGCCGAGCTCTGTCAGATGAAAGGGGTTATAATTAATAATATATTTAATATGCCAATGTGATGTGCTGTGACTTTGCGCAGAACAGAGCTGAAGCAATGACCTGAGAAAGCTGATAAATCATTTCTGGGATGGAGTGATACGAAGGTGCATAGTTAAGCGGGTCAACGTTCGTTCTGTAGTTGTGTGTGAGGTCATGGGATGTTGTTCAAGTGCGTTTGGAAACTGGCTGCAACCAGTTACATGGGGCATTGACGAAATGTGAGTTCATATGTACGTGTGTGCCTCTTCCGTTCATAATGGCATCTTTAGCCAAGTCTATGGGAAGACTTACAGAGAGGTCCGTGGGAGAAAGACAGAATGCTGGGATAGCTCTGTGAAAGTTTATTTACTTGTGTGTGATATTCTGGGCTAGAGATGGGTAAGTGTTACCTTACTTTAGCCAAAAGGATGGCTTGTTTGATATCTTGTAAGATGTTCCATTTTATTGACTTTGCCTTTACAATTGTGTGTGCTTACAAGTATGTTCTCGTGTCTCTGTAACAGGCGATTCTAGTGGAGGGGACTAAGTGTCCTAGTGAGGGGGGACAGAGAGTCCCGTTTGGAGGAGAGCTAATTGGTTTGACTAATTACTGATTAAGACTATTAAAATGCCGGGGGGGTTATCTGTGTGATCTGAACTTTGAGTTATCCATTCAAATAAAATTTCCGCAATTATGCCTGTAAGAATCTGAGTTTATTCCAAGTAACTGCCTTTTGTTTCCAATAAAATGTCTATTTTTGTAATGACCATGACTCTTTATTTTTGTTCCCTGTTTACAATGGTGAGAAAGAGAGGTTGCGAGTTGAGAGAGAGAGAGAGAGCGAAGGCTATGCCAGTGATCACCTCTAGAGAGAGAGATAGAGAGAGAGAGAGAGAGAGCGATGAGAGAGAGAGAGAGAGAGAGGGGGGGGGGCAGAGATTGTGTGGTAGCCAGCTTTGCTTCCTTAATGCTCGGGTTTCACGCACACACCATATTAAATAACCCTTCGCTGGTAATAGGTATCAGAGATGGGTAAACATATACGCCAGGGCCATTCAAAAAGTATCCGACCTTTGTTCATAAAAGGACCAATAATTGACCAATTAGCAAATTAGTTTTGTGGAAGTTGACAGCACTCTTACTGCGCATGCGTGTAAATTTTAAAAGCTCGTAGTGTAGTGGTACCTGCCTGTGAGTGCTAGAGTGCAGACGTCCAGCACAAGCTCGTCGGATTATCGTCCTTACACAACATGTCGGAGCGCATCGAGCAGCGCTACTGCATTATTAAGTTCTGCTACAAGCTTGGTGATACACAAGTGCAAACTATCCAGAAGATTCAGCAAGCCTTTGGCGATGAAGCCATGGGAAAATAACACAGATGGAGTGGTATAATCACTTCAAGCAAGGACAAACCTTCAGTTAAGAGCAAGCCACGGTCAGGCAGGCCATCCACCAGCAGAAACGAAGAATTCGTTGAAAATGTTTGTCGAATATGGAGACAACCGTCGTATAACCATCAACGAAATTACTGAAGAAGTAAGAATAAGCACAGGATCAGTTCATACAATTTTAACGGAAGATTTGGCCATGCGACGAGTGTCTGCTAAATTCGTTCCCAATTTGTTGCTGGTGGAACAGCAGAAACAACTCCGCCTGGAAATTGCACAAGACCTGCTTGACTGTGCTAAATAACAGTGACTCTGACTTCATGAAGTCTATCATACACTGGTGATGAGACATGGGTGTACGGATATGACCTGGAAACTAAATTTCAGTCATTGCAATGGAAGCATCAGACATCACCAAGACCCAAAAAAGCACGACAGGTTCGCAGCAATGTCAAGGTAATGTTGACATGTTTTTTTGACTACCAATGGTATTGTGCATCATGAAATACGCGCCAGCAGGACAAACAATTAATAAGGAGTATTATCTGGAGGTTATGCGACACCTTCGAGATTCTGTACGACGAAAACCGACCGGAAAAAAAAAAAAAAAAAAAAAAATGGTGGGCGGCGCGAAACTGGAGCAAACTGCAACCATGACAATGCACCTGCTGCATTCAGCGGGTTCAGGCCCACTTGCATCCAAGCTTATCTGGCCAAAAACAACACTCTCCACTTGTTCTCGGCATCCTCCCTACTCTCCAGACATGGCACCTTGTGACTTCTGGCTGTTCCCTAAACTGAAAAACAACTCTGAAAGGGAAGCGTTTTGAGTCGAGAGAAATTATGAGAAAAACGACAGCACAGCTTTATACAGCATCCCAATGTCAACATTCCAGAGATGTTACCAGCAGTGGCAGCCCCGGTGGGAAAAGTGTGTGCACTCCCAAGGGGAGTACTTTGAAGGTGAGTTGAATAAAAAAATTTCAAATGTGCAATTTTTTTTCTTTATGGACCAAGGTCGGATACTTTTTTTTGGATATATATATATATGTATATTATATATATATATATATATATATATATATATTTATATTATATATATATATATACCTATATATAAAAGGCAAAGCATTTCTCTCCTCTCTTCTCTCTCTCTCTCTTTCCTCCCCAAAAAGATATCACAAAAATTATAAATAATTTTTTCTTTTTTGGCCGGTTTCTTTTTAGAGATCTACAGACATTATTAATTTCGGCGCTGGTTCGTTACTCTGTTGTTAGACTGTAGTATACTCTCTATCTTATTTGCAAGTCAATATGGCTAAGCCATACAACTTATAATTCGTCAGATTTTGCAAAGTTTGTTTTTAGCAAGTATCTAAAGTCCTTTGATTTGACTCAGTATTTCCCCTTATTTCGGGCTGGATACTGGCAGCTCGATCCATGGACTGACTGTTTCAATATTTCGTTTTATTGTGAATTTTATTATATATACATATACACATATATATGTATGTTTTGTGTGTATGTTTAGATATTTTTCATATGCTTATATATTCTATGGGTATATATACAATAGATGTGTGTGTATATAATATATATATATATATATATATATATATATATATATATATATATATATATATATATATATATATATAAGGCAATGCATTTCTCTCTCTCTCTTTCTCCATAAAAAGATATCACAAAAATTATAAATAATTTTTTGGCCGGTTTATAACCCTACGAAATACTTCAAAAACGTTCATTGGAAATGAAATATGGTATCAGACTTGAAACATGAGAACGGCAAGCATTATATTTAGGTTATTCCTCACCCCTTTCGAACAATAATTATTTAGGTAGCAGAGAAGAGAGAATTGTATACATGGAATTTCTGAATGACAGGGAATTACTGGATACAGGGCTCGTTAAGTTCCGTAATATCTAGAATATAACGAACTTTTATATTTTTCAAGATATGATCCAGAAATATATAGCCTGACTTAACTGGTTGTTATGGCCACTGTGAGAGATTCTTATTGGTTGTTATCTTCATTAAAAGGGTTTCGAGTATTTGATCTTTAAAAAGATATTTACTTCAATGTCCAATTTCTGATGAATCCCTGTTTATACGGTGGTTGGTGTTGCTTATATTAATATTGGGAGAATTTTGATTTGCGTATAACAAATTAAGGCAGATTTATTACGTTCATGAGAAGTTATATGTACTCCTTCATCTTTTTCATGCAAATATAGTTCCTCACAAATTACTTTAAATTCTGTTCCTTGGAGATCATAGTTTTGAGAAACAGGCCAAGATGCCTTTACTTGTCAAAAGCAAAATTTTTTTCAATGTTGGCTAATGTTTATATTTTTCTCTACTCAATACGTGAGACAAATAGTGAGGCAATCGATTTAGCTGACCATTCCTTAAAATATCAGAACATTTTAGGGAGACATTAGACCAAGAGCAGTGTACCTGAGTTCAGGCAGAAAAAAAGTACAACAATGAACAGTCCTAGTTTTCCTTTCATTTTTTTTGCCTTGTTTTAATAAATGTATTGCAATAATCGTAAAATGAGACCATAATTTATGTCTTTATTTGCAGGAACTTTATTGCCAGTCAGCGTTAATTATCACTATACAATTTTTTTTGTACGATACTCGTCATCTGACATCCTTTCCAGAACATGACACTTCAGACGTCATACTCAAAAAGTTCCTCATAGGCTGATTATCTAGCTGGAGGTTGTTGTGTTGAACGGTGAAAAGAATTAACGGCAAGCACTTCCTGTGGTTTTGTTTCTCATAGCAGTTATTATCACTAATAACAATTTTTTTTTTTGTTACGATGACCTCGTCATCTGAACATCCTTTCCAGAACATGACACTTCAGACGTCATACACAAAAAGTTCCTCATAGGCTGATTATCTAGCTGGAGGTTGTTGTGTTGAACGGCGAAATGAATTAACCAGCAAGGCCACTTCCTGTGGTTTTGTTTCTCATAGCAGTATTATTTCAACTGCCTCAATCTTTGAAGTGTAAATTATGATTTGCACGCTCTCTTTCGCTCTTTATTTCTCTTTCTCTCTACGTAGCTGTGTTTTATAATGCCAGCCAACTAAACGTAATTTTGCAAAGAACATCACATATATCCCTTTTACGGCTGAGTCTTGATTTCAACAGACAAGGACTAGAAGGAACAGATAGCTCTGGTCTCAAATGTTATCAACTTTCCATAGTAATTCCGTATCTGCTTATATAGATTCATATAGCCCATACGAAGGTCTTGGTATAGTCATCCACGACGGAGAAGATAGAAAATTTGTTTGAAATGATAAAGCAAAAACAAAACAAAAAAAATTAGATGGTTTCATTATAACCATATTAATGTTGGTATACTGGAAATAACAGAGAGTGAAGGTCACCCCTAAAAAGCGGATAGCAATAGACCCAACTCATAAACGGTGGAAATTGAAAGGGCCAAAGAAAGGAGGAAGAAGAGTAGAAGGACTAAAGAGAAGGAGGAAGAATGAATCAAAATACTTGTTTTTTCTTATATGAATTGTATAAGACACTGAGACGTAAAGTGATATCTACGGAGAAATTGATATGGACTGGAGTCAGTGGAGCCACAAAGCACCTCATGAATTGTAAAGTGAATGGGAAGAGTAGTACGATGATCACTGACACAGGCAGTATCTATTCAGTTCTCTATTCCATTCTTCACCCGAGTTTCATAGACACATAGATGTAACTTAGGAAGATTTACAGCATTTTCAAACTGTGTGTGTGTGTTTCTATTTGTGGGTATTATCAGTAAAAGGAAGATGCTTTCCGAAAAAAATATATGGTGGAACAATCAAAACACAACGTAGAGGGAAATATGCGGGTGGACTTGACAACAAAACTTCAGTATGAAAGTTCCGACATTTTTTTATAATTCCAGTCTTCACCGAAGATTACAAGCAAGTTAAGAAATATATATATTATATATATATATATATATATATATATATATATAGTATATATATATATATATATCAGCAATAAGTCACCAAACAGCACGTGACAAATATGTACGTAAATAGCCACATGAAAGTTGAAAAATCAAAGACCAGGTACCAAGCGCTTTCGTGTATTGCGTACACGTTCTTCGGGGTATATAAGCATATATACATATATATATATATATATATATATATATATATATATATATATATATATATGTTTATATGTATATATGATATATATATATATAATATATATATATATATATATATATATATACCTCTGTGTGTGTGCGCGCGCTCGTAGTTAGGTATATATGTGTGTGCAACTGAAAAATGGAAGGGAAACGGAAGACGTATGATGAACGTCTGAAAGTAAGTTACACATGATAGGTAGATAGCTAACCTTTACGAGTAGCGGTTCAAGATCTCAAATCTGATTAGTTATTTCACTTACTTATTGATTAGTTCATCATTTTACCAATAATTCAAATCTACCTACAGTTTACTTTTTTTGCGCTAGTCTTCTCTTTACCACACAAATGGAGACTTGCGACCTTTTGTAATTCATTTCGGAGCATACAAGTGGATCTGTATGGGATGCCGTCATCCAGTCGAGAAATGTTTCCTAAACAACGTTTCTACCTATTTCCTTATATCTTCTCCAACCTAGTGACATAATTTCGTATAACGGAAATTATTCATCTTCTCACTTCTATTAACAATCTGAGATCAAACGTTTGATGAAAAAGAAATTCAATCTCTCCCTTCCATCAACTCTTTGAGATCGCAGAACTTACAATGCAAATCCGCTCCTTAAAAAATGAAGCGTTTTGTTCAAATATCTGAAGCTCTGTTATTCATCCCAGTTGTTCAGGTTTTATGGTAATACTTATCCATGCCTGTTTGAAAAAAAAAGTAGTTTATTATCCTTTGTTTCACGTCTCGATAAGTGCTGATTAACTTATCCGTGCGGATAAGTTAATCAGCACTTATCCTGATGCGGTTCGATTTCATTTCTCCACCAGATATTCTTTCCTAACTACCAAGATGTTCCTTAGGATTCTCTGATTTCCGTATATTATTCAGGTAACTGTTTTATTCAGCTAAACGGGAGAGACCCCTCTCGTTTCAGGTGGTTACCTTTTACTTTCAACTTAAAACCCATAGTAGGAATATAAGTTTGCTACATGCTAATTGTAGTTAACGTTTCTTAATCTTCCAGATGTATCATGTTAGAGACACTTTTATTTAAAAAAAAAAAAAAAAAAAAAAAAAAAAAAAAAAAAAAAAAAAAAAAACAAAAAAAAAAAACTTGAAAAAAACCGACATCAGTAATAAAAATCTTTCATCATTCAGTAATCCTGGTGGAGAAAAAAAATGGTGTAATAAAATATAGACCTAGAGTGCCCTAGTTACATTAAACATTTAGAAAATCTTGGACACGCAGAACTCTCTTGGGCCTTCAAGTTACTAGGTAGGATACGCCTACGTTCGTTAACCGTTTTCTTTGGTGCTCATCCCCTACGTAAATAAATTATCAAGGCAATAAGCTAACCACAATGATTTATATCAGCAACGCAATAACGTGGAAGATGTGAAAAATAATTTCACTTTGAAACATCGCCAAAAATAAAATTTCAAATCAGTTCATTTATGTGTCTTTTGCAATGAAATGAAATATAACGTAAACACAAAACTTCCCTTCACAAAAAAATTAATATAATTCTATATGAAGTTAGTCTTCAATTTCTGTATTCATTTCTCACTTTAAACGGAAAACCCTTAACTCTTATCATGTCAAATAACAGAATCTTCAAAGACAAAATAAAACCTTCAGCTAAACTAGCAAGAAAACTCAGAATAATATTTTCAGTAAAAGAATAAAAAAAAAAAAAAAGATACTCATGAAATGCACGGAACACATTAACGCAGATAATTCATATGGATGAATAGCTTAGACAATAGGAAAATGAACAAGAATAAGAGATTGTTCCTGCGAACACCTCTGGAAGGTTAGTATAAGAATGTGAAGAAAAGGACAATATAGCAACTATCAACCATCGAGAAGCTTCGGTAATTCTTTATTCATTGACCTGCGACTCCAGCTGATTCATATAAACCATATAACAGATGTCTATGTGATGGTCTTGCAATGTAGTAGCCTTAGTGTCACTGTGTTCAAACAAATTACTATTATTATAATTATTTTTTATAGAAATCCACAATTATATATTAAATATATTACTATCATACTATAATGGGCGTGATGTCTGTCTGTCTGTCTGTCTGTCATTCAATCACGGCCAAACGGCTGATCAGATGGGCATGAAACTTGGCAGGATTATGGTGGGGACCCCTAAGATGGTTTGTAATGGGGTTTCATCCAACCTACTCCCCTCCTTTGTAGGGGGTGGGGGTGAGAAGGGATTCCCTGAAACGGAGCTGTTTCTGGCCGTGAAACGAGGCTGGTTATTCCCGTAGACTTAGTTACTTTACGATTTTTCATACATAATTTCTGTACAACTTCCCCGGAGAAAGTCGCAAATATTTCACCTCTGACACAATAGAAGATGAAAATTATCATCAATATCTGCAAGATTTTTTGAATAACTTAAATCCATCGCGACTGCCAGTGCACAAAATAATGTTGAAGAAGTACTGCCTGGTAATGTTGCTTCGGAATTTCGATCCTGCCAATGGACATAATAAAAAGGAAACTGACAAGTTCCTACTTTCTACTCTTTTTTGGAAGACACAGGATCATAAGAGCATTTATCAGTAGCCATAACGCACTGACATACAAGTTGCGTCTTTGCAGTAACATAATGAAAAGAAAGATACTTTATTATTCGTATCACCGTGCAAAGTAATTGACAAAGAAACGAACCAATCAAGATCCCTGTTCTGTTAAATGAAAGTTCACCAGACAAGGATAGAGAGAGAGAGAGAGAGGAAGAGAGAGATATGTGATGGGAAGAGAGAGACGATCGAGAGAGAGAGAGAGCCATTTAACGACATTAATGCCCACTTACAATTTTTATTTTATCTTGCTATCGAAAATGAGAAGAGAGAAAAGATGAGAGGAGTATATTTGTGTTGATTTGGAGCGTAAGTATTTACCGATAATCCATCACTGTCCCCTTTCGTTTACTTGACTTATTATCTGAGAGAGAGAGAGAGAGAGAATGAGAGAGAGAAGAGAGGAAGAGCCGGAGGAGAGAGAATCATTAACTAGAGGGTTAAAACAA